>NC_056532.1:6232793-6281730 GCF_019175285.1 Sceloporus undulatus | reverse complement strand
TGAAAAAATAGGAATGCAATAATAGGAAGGAAGGAAGGAAGGAAGGAAGGAAAGAAGGAAGGAAAACAAAATGGAAAGTCAGGAAGAGGGAGGAAGAACTGGAAGTGGATCTCGCACCCTCCGCCTGCCCCCAGCATGTCTGCGTTACCTGGAGAACTTGAAGGGCCTTGTCAGGGCACAAGACCCCTGCGGTGCGGTCCGACACGGCCATCTCCCCTCCGCAGAGGTGGAAGCCGGGGAACCTTTGCGCAAAGGCCTCAGCACCCAAGGTCTCGCTTGGCACACGGTGGCGCTCCATGGTCTTCCGGTAGCTTTGGAACTCGGGGTTCTCTTGGCGGCCCAGAACCCACAGAGGGGTCGGTCTGTAGGGGAGAGTTTCAGGGAGTTGGTTTTTCAGTGGGAGAAATGCCGGAGAAGCTCAGCGTTTGAGGCTGAGGACGAAATACTCAAACCGCCTGGCATGCAGGAACTCCCAGGTCGAGAAGAAGACCAAAGACCTGGCAAACCTACACATCTCAGGATTCCATAGAATGAAGCCACAGCACTGAAAGTGATGTCGAACTGCCTTATTTCCACAATGCAGATGCACCCTTCTGGGCCTTTCTTACCCCAAAAGGATCAAGAGATCAAACTCTCAGCCCGGTCAGAGCAGACAACGCCAGAGGCTGGATGGTCCAGTGGTCTGACCTTGTCCCACAAAAACCGGGGCTGCCAGGCAGTCCCGCAATGGCACCCCGTCTCCGTTTGCCCGTCTCCTTGCTAACAAGATGGATGGCTCTATTACGCCTGACCCTGGCAAGATGAAAAATCATTTAGATGCGCATTTCCTTAATGGCGCTTCCTTTATGGAGTCACATAAATTACAGGGAGAATCTGTCTCCCGAGTGTGCCTCTGCTAAAGGAAAAAATACCACTGTTTTGGAAACAGGGTGGCATGGTACAGCGGGTGGAGCAGGCATGACTTAAACCACAGCAACTCAGTGCGGCGTCCATTGGGATTCTCTGAGATGAGAATTTGAATCGGCATCCAGCCATGGAAACCCACAGGATGGTTTCAACTAAATCAAAGGAAAGCCTCCTCTGGGGAAATCTTTCCTGAGAGACAACGGAGTGTAGTAATATGGGTTTTGGACTAGGACTCCAGGAGACCTGGGTCCGAATCCCCATCTACCTGGGCCTCCCTGGGAAAGTCACACTCTCTCAACCTTGGAAGAAAACCTCCTCTGAAGAAATGTGGAAAATCCTAGGAGAGAGTGCTATAAATTGGAGTTGACTTGGAACCAGGGAGTAGTAACACATCCGGCGGGGTAATGGTTCGAGTGCTGAACCTGCTTGGATGGGGTTCACCAACGTTGACTGGTTCATAGAATCATAGAGTTGGAAGAGACCTCAAGGGCCATCCAGTCCAACCCCATTCTGCCATGCAGGAACTCTCCATCAAAGCATCCCCATTGACAGATGGTTCTTTAAAGTTCGGACTCGAGCCCGGAGCGGATTCGCCACCACGGTTAGCAAGGGGGCATCCCACAGCCCCAGCGTGTCTCTCACCTGTAGAGTTTGGTGCCCGTCTCGGCCTCCAGCTGTGCCCAGAGGTGGAAAGACTCTACCATCATGGCCATGTAATAGTCCTGCGGGTAGGCGCTGCGGATGATGCGGCTCAGACCGTGAGAGCTGCCTCTGCTGTGAGGGAGGAGGAACTGCAAGAGGGAAGGAAAGGGAAGGAGAAGTCGAGAGAGGGGACTGAACCCCCCTATGCAACCTCTCAGTCTTCAGATGCTTTTACCAGAAGGAGACCAAAGCCTATGCTGCCAAGAGTACTGCAATTGTTTTATCCTATTATTCTTATTAGGATATGGTTCTACTGAACGTGTTGGAAGGTGATCGGAAGAGAAATGCCTACCTGCTCCAGGAGCAGCGTCTTCTTTTGTCGCTTGGCCAGGTGATAGGCGGCGAAGGTGCCCTGGATGCCGGCTCCGAGGACGATGGCATCGTAGCACCCTCCAGAGATGCCTTTCTCGGGATTGGCCATGGCTCCCTCTTCCCGTCCTCAAAGAGCCCAGCCAACGGTCAGAAGCAAAGTCCACCCGGGGCCTCTCTCTGTCTTTCATCCTCGCTGCGGATCGTCCAGCCCTCGCTGGAAAACTGGACTTTGTCTCTGTTCCTGCCTCACAGGGAAAGCAGGGCCCTTTGCCAAAACTTTGCTTTGGCTGACATCTGGGGAACAAAGAACTGGATTGGACTTCTTTGGGGTGCAGAGAGATTCACCCTCCTCTCTATTGGCCTTCCTTTGGTGATTTTGGGCATAGATGCTACAATAGCTGCAGAATTTGTATCCTCACCACATTTCGCATGAGTTGCTTTTCTTCCTTCCAGCTTCTTCCCTGTCCGGCTTATTACAGAAAGATTGCATAACATATTTTATTTAAAAGGAAAAGAGGTCAGACTCTCTAATCTTTTAAAAAACATTTGAGGGGGAGCAAGCGGAGAGTCTCGGTTTTTAATGGAGTGTCCCTATTATGGTGATATTTTTAAAGAGCCATTCCTAGGCTTCCTGGAGTCACCGAGATGAATCAATTTTTCCCATTACAGGGATATTTTACCTAGAAATAACCTTCCATTTTCCCTCCGTCCTACTCTCCGTCTTATTTAATAAGCTTAAATATACATCGCTGTCTTTAACTCATCTCCAAAGTATTGACTCATGCTAAACATGAGTCACGCTGTGCGTTGTGGCGGCCAAAAGTGCCAATGCAATTCCAAACTGCATCGACAGGAATCTGGTGTCCGAATCGAGGGAAGTGTTGGCGCCGCTCCATTCTGCTTTGGCCAGACCTCACCTGGAGGAATCGTATGTCCAGCTCTGGACATCCCAAGTCAAGAAGGATCCGGACAAGGTGGACAACCCACCCAGAGAAGGAGACCAAGATGGTCAAGGGTCTGGAAGCCAAGCCTGGAGAAGAGAGATATGTTGAGCCTGGAGAAGGCCAAGAGCTGACATGATAGAGCCGTCTTTAAGTACTGTATCTGTAAGATTGTCACATAGCTTTTTCCTTCTGTTCCAGAGGCTAGAATGCAAAGCAATGAATTCAAATGAGGAGGAAATATATTCCACTTAAACATTAGGAAGAAATTCCCGACTGTAATTGTCGTTGGAGGGTGAAACATGGATTGCCTTTGAGGATGATGGACTCTCCATCTTTGGAGGTCTTTGAAGAGAGGCTGGATGCCTTGGTTGTGTATTCCTGCCTGGTGCGGGGTTGGACTATATGGCCCTTGGGGTCCCTTCTAACACCAAGAGTTTATGATTTTATGGAATGGCTATGGAAAGGATTCTATGGAATGGATGGGTAGGGAAGAAGAAAAACCAAGTAACGGTCCCCAGCGTTGGGCATTTCAGTGAAGGCAGAGTCCCAAGGAACCGCTCTGGAGAAGCGCTGGATGGGTGATCCAGTTTTCTTCCCATCCCCGAATCTTTCCCTTCCTCCCGCCTTCGCTCTGTGGCTCCATCTGTTAATACCTCTTTTGTGGCTCCGGAGACCCTGTTCTATTCCCCCGCATTGAGTTTGTACCAGCCGAGCTGCCAAGCCAAGCAAATCCGGTGCCAAGCCATCTCTGCTTTGAAGCGGCTGCCAGTGCAAAGTAGGCCAAGTGGAAGATGGTTGATTTTGCTCTGCAAATGGGCTCCACTTCCGCCGTGGCGCCAGGGGACTCCAATGCCCAGCAGCCACGGGAAGCGGCTTGGGCAGAGAAGGCTGTTTCCACCTCTTTCTGGTCCAGGTTGCCAATGGGCAGAGAGGATCCAGGTGAATTTGCTCTGGGTTTTATTCCAGTTTTTAAAGGAGTCCAGCCTTGTGAACTGATACGAATATCCCAAGTTTTAAAGGCTCTGTCTCTGGTGCTGAATTACAGCCTCCAAAGAAGGCTTTAAAGGGGTTCTCCAAAGTGATGGATCTTATTATTTGCAAAACGTTGAAGCTCTCTGAGGTTTGAAACCAACTGGGAAACCTTGAGCAAGTCCTGCTCTCTCTCAGCCTCAGAGGCAGTCCTCCTAGGAATCCATTTTGCCAAGAAAACGCTAAGAAGAAGGGCTCACCCCAAACAGGTCCCTTTGGGTGGCGATTCCAGCTGTACTTGGCAATGCAACCTCAATAAAACCAAAATGATCAATGGAGGGGGGCATGGATTCAAAGATAAAAAGTGAGAGATGGGAGCCTTGGAGGCCCAAATAGAGGATCTGCATGGCGAGGAAGCCACAAATAACCCTCCAAATGGGAGACAGCTGGAAGGGGGAAAGGAGGGCCTTCATTTCCATGACTTATAGGGCCTTAAAACCAAGAGAAGGGGATCATTCACCATGCTATTATCGCTCGCTCTGGTTCGCGGAATGGGAAATAAACGGAGGGGTTTAGCTCCAGACTTCTTTAAGAGCGGCATTTAAACACAAAAGAGAAATCTCCAGTTCTCAGAGGAGAAAGAAGGGAGTCCTGTTTCCCAAAAAGCAGCTCTTGAAATGGCGTTCAAGAAGGCAAAGGTGTGGCTCCTTGGAGTGCAACTCCCAGCGTTCCTCACTCTTGGCTTTGTTGGCTAGGACTGCTGGGTGTTGTCTTCCTTTCCTAAGAAGACCCTGTGGATTTAAAGGGTTGCCAAAAGTCAAGAAGCAACTTGAAGGTATCTACACACACACACACACACACCCCATGCAAGTCTTAGTCTTTGCACTGTGGTTCTGCCATGTGCACTGCGGTTGGGCATTGTGCACCGCAGTTGTGCACCCTTTATTATGCATTGCAATTGTGCATCCTATACTTTATACTCTGATTGTGGGTCATGTGTGGTGGTTGTGCATGTTTCATTGCAGTTGAGCACCCTTTCTTATGCATTGCAGTTGTGCATCTTATACTTCGCACTGTGGTTGTGCCCTCTTTATTGTGTACTGCAATTGCACATCCTATACTTTGCACTGTGGTTGTGCATTGGGCATTGCGGTGTGCCATGTGCATTGTAGTTGTGCCACATGCATTGCAGTTGTACACCCTTTATGGTGCCTTGCAATTATGCATCCTACCCTTGGCATTGCATTTGTGCATCCTATCTTTGGCATTGTGTAATGGCACCTAACCGCCATTGAGATGAGTTGTGCACAGAGGTTGTGTTGTTCTTATGCACAGAGGTTGTGTTGCGCTCCTGCCGCGCATTTCCAAATGCAGACATCTACACTACTCTGAGGGGATGTTGGATTGCGGCCTCCCTGTGTGTGTTTGTGTGAGTGTATATGTGTCTGTCTCTCCGGTGTCTCTCCTCCCTTTTACATCTTCCAGACTTGAGTCTCGGCTTGAATAATAAGAATAATGAGGATAATGATGAAGGCTGGGCTTATCTTGTCGGCAATTTGGCGTCTTTGGCCAGAGGCAGAGCAATGGGAGGGAGAGGAGGAGAGCTTCAGAGAGCGAGAGAAAGGGTAATATTGTACTTTCTGTGCGCAGCCTGGAGATGCGAGAGCGGAGGGGAAAGCGGGGGAAGATTGGGCTAATAAATAAATAGGTGAAAATGCGCCGCACTCCAGAGAGGGGCACATGCTGGGAGATTCCTCCAGAGACATCACTGAGTGGGTTGGAGCATGGTTTGTAACAGCCGAGACAAGCAAAGGTGGAAAGAGGAAAGGACGAAAGACGATGGAAAGAGGGAGAGGAGAAAAGGCGGAAGGAGGAGAGGAAGCAGTCCCCAAATCCATCCCATTGGGTCGCTTTGAGAGGCTCTGAAAGAATGCCAGGATAGCCTTAGGTTTTCCATTTAGGGTTTTGCAGTCCTATGTCGGTGGGCATCTTCGTGGCCTGTGGGCCATATATAGTCCCCCATTACTTTCTCTTCTTGTTCTTGTGTATTGTGTTTCCAATGTTTGGCAACCCTAAGACAAATCTGTCATGGGGTTTTCTTGCCAAGATTGGTTCAGAGGAGGTTTGCCATGTCCTTTCCCTTGGAGAGTGTGACACACCAAAGGCCACTCAATAGGATTCACAGCCAAACTGGGATTTGAACCCTTGTTTCCAACACTCAAACCACTCTAATCCCGCCTAAAATATCCTCAAAGGTCACATCCTGTCCATCAAAGTTCTCTTGGCCATGGCTCACCGTTTTATCCATTTATCAGAAAAGTTATTGGAAATGGTTACCATAATTTATCGGGAAGGTTTGCACCATTTATAGGGAAAGTTTGCACCCATCCACCCTGAAGGCTTTTTGTCTTTTGCCTCCTAAACTTATCCCACTGGCACATTAAGACCTGTTTTCCCTTTGCAATCCTCCACACTTTGCAGTCCTCCAGACAAACCAAAGGATCCAAATGACAAGGAAAGAGATTCCACCTAAACTTGAGGGAGAACTTGTTGAATATAAGACGGTGAAACGGACCGCCTAGGAGGGTGGTGGTATCTCCATCTTTGGAAGCGTTTAAACAGAGCTTGGGTGGGCATCTTCCAGGAGTTGCTTGAGCATCTCCTTCTTCTTCTTGCATGGTGGAAAGGGGTTGGATTAGGTGACCCTTAGGGATCCCCTCCAATGCTGAGTTTCTATGTTTATGGATGTTGGAGAAAATGCCAGCCTGTGGACCAGATGCATCTTAAGCGTGAGCAGATGCTGCTGGGAATCCTGGAGGATTCTTCCCATCTGGACCTGACAGTTCAAGGGTTAAACACAAAGCAATGCTGTAAAAAAATGACTTTTTGGAGAAAGGATTTGAAGACAGGGATTGAAAGGGAGAGGCAACCCTGCTATGAACTTAAAACGAGACCAACATGATCCCGTTTCTTTGCAAGTTTGGCCGCCCCTCTTGTTCTGCATCCCTTCTTCTGCTGGAAGCCGTCTTTCTTTTTGGAAATCCAGGCTGAAATTCAACAAGCGTAGAGTAGAGTCCGGGAGGGAAAACGGTGCTGGTTGAATTTCTGCCGCTATTGCCGAGCGTCTGCCGAGAGCGACAGAACGAAAAAATATACGACCGGGTGGCGTTCTTCGTATATCTTTATGGATCGCCCTGAGTTTTGACTTCCTCCTCATTCATTCATTCTTCTCTTTTTTTCCCCTTTCGCTTTGAACAGCGGCCAATAAATCCTAATCGTAAGATTGCAGGAAACGGGATTGTGATAAATATGTTTTGTAGCAATAAGGCAAGGTGGCTTTCGGAGGAGTTATTTTGCCACGGCGGGTGGGAGACTCGGGCATGGAATTGCAAAAGCGCTCCCAGAGGGTTGGGTTTGGTTTTTCGGGGGGTAGTGAAGCCTATTTGGGTTTTATTCTGTAAGAGAAATGAACGAATCGCATCCATTCTTTGGGAAGAGAATCCCAGTGGGATTCCACAGCCGACTGGGGATTCGAACCCTGCTCCCCAGAGTTGTAGTCCAACACTTAAATGCAGAAGTAATCCAGTTTGACCCCACTTGAACTGCCATGGCTCCATGCTATGGAATACTGGGATTTGTAGTTTGGGGAAACATCTAGGCTCCGTTCCAACCTCCTAGGAATGCCAAAATGTCCTCCTTTCAGGCTGACCAGACCCCTTCTTTTTCCAGGACCTGTCCTCCATTTCCACCTTCTATCTAGCAGGAATTGCAAAATGTCATCCAAGTAGAGAGTGTTGAAGAAGCATGCATTGACATTGCTGTGAATGCTTTTAGTTTATTACGTTGTGATATCCTCCATTTTGTGGAAGGCCCTACATTTTGGGGTGCCTGCGGCTGTAAGGACATTGGGGCACTTTGCTCAAACAGGGTTTGATTTGCCTCCCACCCGCTTTGCGATATTAATAATAAGTAATAATTTCCTCATTTTGAAAAGGTGCGGTTGCAGCAACACAATCCATCCCTTGCGAAGGAGGAGGAGGAAGGAGAGGGATGTTTCATGTGTGCGAAGAAGGGTTATGTGTTCCGCAAAATGGACAGCGGTCCAATTAGTTTTTGCGGACAGATGTCACTGCATCGCAGGGAGGTTGATCTCGCCAAACCCGTATTCTCAGCATTTTCCTCCACGTTCCTCCCTTTCTTTTTTTAATCGTTCAGAAACCTCGCCGGCCGCATCAGCAAGAAAAATATTAAAGGGGAAATCAAAACGATACTCTAAAAAATCTTACTTTTGCTATAGGTAAAGAATAGAGCTGTGTCTCTGCAACTCTTTGGGTTATTAATGGGGTCTCTTCTCCTGCAATATACATCCTCCTCCTTTTTGTGGCCTGTTTCTGTCAGCCCAGAAACCAGCTCCAACCTCGGCGATCCTTGGCATCTCTTGCGACTTTTTAAAAATTTCATCAAAGAGCGCCGAGTGCGAGAGAGGACGGGATCAAAGCGAGGCAGGGGGCCGGATGAAAGGGCCGCGCGGTCCCCTTGAGGTTGCGGGGTTCCTGTGATCCTGCGCGCGAGGAAGAGGAGATTCGGCAGCCAAAGCTCAAAATCCCCTCAGAAAAGAGTGGGCGAGGAGATGGGCAAGGCATGCAGCGAAGAAGAGGGTTTCTCAGTTTGGGGAAGGTGGGTATTGCTCATCTACTCGGTCCTGGGTTCAATCCTCACCACCCCCAGGGATTTATTAAATATGTATTTTACTTTTAGGTACGGCCTGGGCGTCAGCGCCTATCATTCGTTCTACGGTTGGGGTTTGCAGCACGGGCCATTTGCTTGATCCTTTTGCATGAGAGATCCCAGGATTTGAACCCATGACTTCCAGCTTGCAAGCAATGGCAAAGTAAGTTTCTAGTCCTTACAGTTCTGAAAGACGTTTTGGTTTAAAAAAGAGCACAGGAAGGCTTAGGCTGGGTCACACCGCTGGCCTCCATCTGTATTGCCATTAAGCCCTATCACACTATTGTAGCGCTATTATTCCACTTTAACTGCCATGGCAATATCCCATGGGATCCTGGGATTTGCAGTTTAGACTTCGCAGCTGGAGAGGTCTTGGCCATCCCTAAACTACAAGCCCCATAAATCCACAAGACGTCGCCAAGTGGAATAATAGCCCTATGAGAGGAGTAGATGTTTGAGCATTGGACTCTGGAGACCAGGGTTCAAATCCCGACTTGGCCATGGAAACCCACTGGGTGACTTTGGCCAAGCCACACTCTCTCAGCCTCAGAGGATGGCCATGGCAAGCTACCTCTCAAGAAACTTGCCAAGAAAACCCTGTGATAGGTTCACCTTTTGAATTTTGAGATGTGGCAACCCCAAAAAGGTGTACATTTTTTGGAGATGCAGTTGGAGAGGAGAGACCCTCAACCGGAGCAAAGGACAATATTCATGGGTCCTGGGGGTCCGGATCGGATGTGAGTCCCAGCATCCACTGGAGGTCCCTGGTTGCCATGGACATCCATCTTCTCCAGGCATGGTCCTCACCGGAGGGTCTGAACCGGGAAAGAGAGAGCAAGGTGGGATTTCAAGCGCAGAATTGTGTGCTAGAGAGGCGACAACGTTTTGCCTCTCCTGAAACAGCGTGATTTATGGAGATCCCCCGATACTCTCAGACCCATTTATAAAAGTCAAGGCGGAAAATGAAACAGCCGGCCACTCACTCCTGGCTATGCAGATACTTCAACCCGGGGAGAGCTGATAAAGTTCCCCCCCCCTTTCTTCTTGCATTTGATTTATAAGGCCTGGATAAGATCAAGTGTTCAGGATATATATAAGAAGAGACTAAAATGGAGGAATAAAAAGCAACCTTTCTGGCCTTGCACCAAATTGGGAGAGGAGTTGATTTACGGAAATGGCACCGCCGTTGTATTTACAGACAGATACGCAGCCAGGAGGGCAGAGGGGTCAAGAGCCGGTTGAAGGTTTAAATCCAAGATCGCCAAAGGCATTAAATGGGGACAGGCCCACCAGCGAGGAGGAGATGCGGCGGTTTGCTTTTGCTGGAGCTGACTGGGAAGAGAAAGAACCAGCCCTTTCCTCTTCCCCGACTTCAAGCTACACATTCGGGAGAGGGAATTTCCAATCGATTCATTGCCTTATTTCTACCCCACGTTTTCCTCTTGGGGCAGCTGGGCAATCTTTCCAAAGCGTGCCCCGTCCCCATGGCATCGGGCCTTTCCATGCCCTTCCTTTGCCGCTGGCACGCCACCGTTGCACCTGAAACATCCCGCCGCCTCAAAATCGTGGCGTGTGCAATAACGGTGATGGCTTTTATTAGAAAAGCTAATGAAAAACACCGAGTGGGAGAAGGGGGACCTTTCCCTAAGCCCTTTCCCCTCCTCTTTGGCGTCCCTGGAAAGGCAGCTCATAAGATTGTGTGCCAAAGCGTTGCCTGGCAAGGAAGGAGAGGAGAAGGGGCATGAGCGAGAAGGCAGATAACCAGATAAATGAGAGGCCTGGAGGTGAAAGGAGGCGCATGCCGCGCCAAGAGAAAATGTTAATTTCCCGCCGTCCTTGTCCTCCTGCGCTGGTTGCGGCTCCTCCGTCTACACTGCATACGTTTTGCACATCAGAAATTCGCCTTGCAGGGAGAGGAAGGAACCTTTCCGCTTCTCCGCTCGGCGTTATTCAGCTGCAGTTTTAATTTTTACATTTGGGTTGGCCTTCCGATCCCCAGACCTCGAGGCACACAACACCCGCAACCACCTTTCCTAGCATTATAGTCTTTTTAAACGATGGGACCTGTAGTCCAACCCATCCGAGTGTCCCTGGGTTCAGGAAGGGGGGCTTTAGAGTTCCTTGCTCAGTAATCTTGCGTCGGTTGCAATCTTGCGGCGTCGCTCAACCTCGCAGGCTTGTTGCGAGGGCATCAATGGGGGAACCATCTAGGGTTTTGCAGAAAGGGCAGGGAAAAGCTGAAAATAGGCGACGAGGGTGTCGTCGTGCCGCACTCTTTGTTTCCCATCTTTGAAAACAAGCGCTGTGGTGCTTTTAACTGTGCTGTTTTAAAAACGGCTATTTTGCTGTCTTAATGGCATTGTCTTTAATCCCACTGATAGTATAATTAGCTTTTAATGTTTGCCTTTTGTCTGCTTTTGGCTGCTGTTGTTTTTCCTTTCATGCGTAAGCCACCTCCGGGCCTGGTTTGGGAGGTAAAGGCAGGATACAAAGAAAGATGCCATCGCCATTGTACCCATCGCCTTCCTCTGCTCTCACTCTTGGCTTCCCTGGGCACTCTAAACCTCGCAGGATTGTTGTAAGACTAAAAGGGGGAGAGGGATTGCTGTGTGTGCCTCCTGAAGCTCAATGAAGGGAAACCAAGATGTAATTGCGCATTGATGAGGATTGCTGTTAGTAATTATGATATTGTTCTAACTGTAGGTTTATGTTTAATGTTTTTACAACAGTATTAGGAAATAATATTAATAATAGCCTCATGCGGGCACAAAATTGGGCATTGCGTGCGCAGTGGTGGAGAGACTGATGTGCCATGTCCTGATGACCTATGGGCACCAATGAGCATCAAGCCATTCCCCAAGGCGTGCCCTGACACTGACTGACTAAAAAGCATTGGAGCACCACAGCTGTGCATGAAGGGTGTCTAGCACATATCAGGAGTGCTCCATGCGCATCAGGTGTCCTCAGTGCACATGAGAAGTGCTCCATGTGCATCTTAGGTGCACAGTGCTCTTGAGAAGTGCTGCATGTTCATTACAGGTGCCCACTGGGCATCTGAAGTGCTCCATGCACATCAGAAGTGTTCCATGCTCAACAGTAGAACATGCTGCCTTGGAGGATGGTGGAATCTCCTCCTTTGGAGGTGTTTAGACAGAGAGAGCTTTGTGTCTTCCTCTATGGCAGAATGTGGTTGGCATGAATGGCCTTTGGAGATCCACCCGACTCTAGGATCCTAGATGCATCAGAAGTGCATCAGAAGTTCCCAATGCACACCAGAAGTGCATGATGCACATTGGAGGACTCTTCCCAGGATCCGGATTGCGATGCAGGCTCTCTGCTAACCACAAGAGTATTCATGTTGTTCTCTGATGCTGCTCCTCGCCTGCCCCTCGGTCTTCTTTGCCAAGAGGGCTTCTTTGCAGCCCATTGCGTATTCTGCGCAGCTCTCAGCTGGGCTGTCATTGTGGCATTCTCCTTCTTCTTCTTCCTTGCCTCCTTCCCTCCTCCTCACTCCCCCGCTGGCATTTAAAAACCTGACGTGCCGAGCAAAGCGAATGGGAGACTTGCTCAGAGATGAATCTTTTTCTCCATGCACCTTGGCATTTCAAAGTGGGGAGGCCGCCTCTTCCTTTGCAGCAGCGGGGGAAACTTGCAGCTCCTTCCCAGGCCCCCTTCCCACAACCTGGGGCCAACTGTCCCCCCATTGAGGCTTCTCACAAACCCACCCTGGTAAGACCTTGTGTCTGTGAACATGGCGCTCTTGACCACAGTCTGGCCAGTTTGAATCTGTGAAAGGTTGGAGGGTGTGTTTTCCATGCAACTGGAGTCTCTTTTTCCACTGAGAAAGAGGCGAATGCACTGCCTCTTTCCAACAGCAGATGCATCTTGTGCATCTAAGACTATGTATATTTAAGATATAGATGCATGTGTATGTGTTGTGTGTGTTGTGGCGACTCTAAGGTGAACTTACCATTGCCTTCCTCTGAGGCGACTTGTCCATGGGTCTCATGGCCGAGCCGAGAATCGAGCCCTGGTCTCCAGAGTCACGCTCCAGCATTCAAACCACTCTGCCAGGCTGGCTTCCTAGGGAAGGTGGAAGGCGGTAGAAGGAGAGGAAGGCCACATACCAGCGAAGGAGGACCTGGGCCTGAAACCGTGGCACCTGAGCAGAACATTTGAGGACAGAGAGGGGCTTGGAGGTGTCTCATTCATAGCGTTGCCATGAGTTGAAGTCGACCCAAAGGCAGGTAACAGAGTTAAAGCAGCCCAGCTGGCCACATAAGCTTTATATCCTGCATTGAAAGTGGAGCAGAGCATTTCCTGACCTTTTGCTCCTTGCGCTCTCATTTCGTTCTCCCCATACGATGCAATGCTGTGCAAGGACAGGACTTTTTCTGCTTCTACCAGCCTCCTTCGACTCCAAATGGGGCTCATAGCCTTTCCTTTCCTCTTCTTTGTCCAAGGAGGCCATGACACCCTCCCCATGCGTCCCCAGCAGTCTCTGGAGCTGACTAGGGCATTTAGGCTTGAGAGATCCCCCACCCTTGGAATACAAGACCCCAACCACCCGGGCTATTCATCTTCCCCATCCCCATAGAAGCTGGTTTTGTGTTGTTGTGTGAGCAGAGATGTGGGCTTGGAAGCATGGGGGGATGGAGGCCGCTCTGCCAGGCTCAGCGTCGTCTCCTTCCCTCCCTCCTTCTCTCCCTTTCCTGAGATGGAGACAGGCAATTGCTTTTAAGAGGGTCGAAGGTGGGATGAGAAAACACCTCCTTCTCTCCGCTGGATGAACTCGTTTTTGTATCCTTCCAGTGTGTGAGAGAAAGAGGTGTGTGTGTCTCTGTGTGTTTTCTGAAGCACTAAAAGACCTGAAATCTGTTTACTGGAGACGGCAAGGAGGGGCAGGTATTGAGCGGCGCATGGAGAGGAACAGTTTCATCCAGAGCTTGGAAGCGGGGCCTTGTTTGGACTGCAACACCCAGAATCCCCAGCGTAGCTTCCCTCTCTGCTCACTTAGCTCCCAGTAGAAGCTGTAGGCTCCCAGCTCAGTCAGATGACAGTGATGTTGGTGGTGAAACCACTCTGGATTTGAGTGTGAACTGTACCACAACGATCCAGTTTAATGCTCAACCTTCTCTCTCTCCAAAAGATCCAGTGACTTGAAGATCCATCACTGGTTTATGGGTCCAGCCCTCCAGATGCCTTCTCTTGAGTTTGGACTGCAACCCAAAGTGGATGAACCGCCACCAGCAGCATTGATGGATTTCCCCCTAGAAGTCGGAGCGGTCTGGCACCCACTTACCCCGCATTTGTGCAAGGTCTTTTAAAGTCATGCACCAATTGCTGACCAAGGCTGTCAGAGGATTTTGCTCCTCGCTCTTCCTCTTGGCTTGATGGCCCATCATTCCACCTTTAATGGCATCCGCTAATTGGATGGCTTTGATTGTCCCGTTTTAATTGAATGGTTTTTAACGGCCGGGAGCAGTTTTAATTGTATTTGTGTCAGCCTTGGGAGGACTGAGAGGCCAGGAAGCGATCGAATAAAGCCCGGCTCTCTGCACATGCTCAAGGTCTTCTTAATTCTGCCTCCTGTGAGCCATTGCGGTGCAGTGGTTTGAGCATTTATACAATCTCCCCGGGTCGGTTTATTTAAACCCAGTATGAAACTGGACCAACACATTACAAGTATCCTATATCCCTGCACATCCGGACTTTTGGGCCAGTCTGGATGTGCAGGGATATAGGATGTTTTAATGTGTCGGTCCAGCTGCACTGTCTGTACTCGTATCACAATGTTTCGTGTAAAGTTGAACGTGGGAATGTGGCAAGGTTTTGCCCCCAATGCGCCAAGGCTCTTATGGTTACGGTGTGCTTTTAAGGCAGATGCTAAAGTGAAAGTTTCCTTAAGCCAGGTGCTTTTGTCAGGAAGGAAGGAAGGAAGGAAGGAAGGAAGGAAGGAAGGAGATATCTTCTTGCATGGCAAAATGGGGTTGAACTAGATGGGTTTGAACTTTGGGGGGTTTCTTCCAACTCTAGGATTCTAATGTTTTATTGCTTTTTTGCATAGTAGCTACAGATGCATAAAGTCGCAAAGCAAGGGTTGTGATGTCGGTCCTCGGCTGCCTTCATCGACAGAAACAGAGGTCATCTAGACCCAAATGGATCTTGTGCCCATCTTCAAAACAACCTCTTACCTTGAAGGTTCGAAAAACGAAACGTACGCATGTGGATTCATTCCATGCCTTGCTAAGGAATGCTGAGAAAAGGTAAATTTAATTTTTGCACTGTTGGGTTTTGTGGCTTTCCATGTATCTTGCGAAGAAGCGTGTGAAATTTTAATGGAGGGATGCGCTGCCATTATAAATTCATGCACCCCACCACGATGCCCTGCACCCATTCCCCCAAAGCCTGGTTTCTTAGCCATGTGGATTTCCACCCTCTCGGCTGGGAAACCGGGCAAAGGCCTTTCCTTCACCAATTTGGCACAAATAAAAGTTCAACATTCCTCCAAAAATTTTGAAAATCTGTGCTCCAAGGTGAGTTGCGCAGGGACGGCGCATGGTGGTGCAGTCCTAACCCAGAGTCTTTGCTGTTGCTTGAATTATGTAACCTGTGTTTGTGAAGTACATATATACTCTGTGTGTGTGTGTGTCTATAGGGATACATGGTGTGCACATGTGTGTTCATTGCAGTTGTGGGCCTTCATGTCCTGTCTGACTTACAGCAACCCTAAGGCAAACCTATTGCAGGGTTTTCTTGGCAAGATTTGTTCAGAAGGTGTTTAGCATTGCCTTTCCCTGAAGCTGGAAAATGTGACTTGCCTAAGGTCTCTCTATCTCTATCTCTCTGTTGTTGTTTATATATTGTGTTGTTGTTGTGTGCCCTCAAATCCTTTCCGACTTATGGCGACCCTAAGGCAAACCTATCACAGGGTTTTCTGTGGCTGAGAGAGTGCAACTTACCCAAGGCTGAGCGAGGAATCGAACCCCGCTCTCCAGAATCTCAGTCTAATGCTCAAAGCACTGCACCATGATAGCGCTCTAATAATAATAATACTAATAATAATAATGGCCACTAATACCAGACACACTGAACCCACTTGAAACTGTCTTGCCCAGGGATGGGGCATGATGGGCTTTGAAATCCCGCTGTGGGAAAACCTCTCCAAAAGGGAACCGTTTTTGCAAGATGGAGTCAGGAATAGATTCCGATCCATCCGCTTCCTTCCAGTGATTCCTTGCGCGCATTACAGGCCTTGCAAGGTTTGCACAACCCTCCTGCTTTTTATCCCCAGCAGCGCATGGGTCTTGCAGGCTGGAAAGCATGCGCTGCATTTGTTGCAAGGGAGACATCTCTCTTTCCAGGGTCATTTATTATAGCCATAAAACAATCCAAGACCCCCCTTTGCACCCTCTGCCTGGGTGATTTGAGGCCTCCAAGATCTGAAAGAAACCCTCTGTGTATGTTTATATATGTGTGTGTGTGTGTGTGTGTGTGTGTGTGTGTGTATATATATGGATTTCTTTCCTTCATCCATGCAAAAGAAAAGGTTCGGGGAAGAATAAATAACATAAATCCCAAGTCGATTTAATTTTGCGGCGACGCTAATCCTCCCGAGACGTTGAGCATTCAGTCCGGTTTGGGTTCCTTTTTTGTCCTCTCTTTCTGGTTCCTTCAAATGATTATCTGGCTGTATATACATTTTTTTCCCCCAAGTAAAATAAAAACTTATCATCTTCCCCTAGATTGCATCTCATTGACAGGATGAATAATACATTTAAACATTTTGCAAACCGCGTTTGATCCCTCGCAAGCTGCAAGGGTGGCGGCGGCGGAGGGGCTCTCCCTTTGAGCTGTCGAGGACGGCTTCCTTTTGCAAAAGGCCTGATTGATTAGCCTCCATTCCTTTTCATATACAAATAGGATCTCGTTTTATATTTTCCTCCCCTTCTCTTCTTCGGGAGCAAGAGAGATGCGTCCCTGCGGATGCCTTGCTTGAGAGCTCTGAGCATGTGGTTTTGGCTTCTGGCTCTTGGTTGGGATGATGCATCCCTTTGCCGCATTCACAAATACATTACCCCTTGCGACAAAATGAAACAAAATCCAAATGCCACCCAAAATGCAGAAAGCGCATTGTGCAAGGTTTCGAAGCTACGCCGGCTTCTTTGTTCAAAACCATCCTACATTGATATCCCTCTTTCAGTGATTCACAAACTTTGTTCCTCCAGATGTTTTGGACTTCAGCTCCCAAAATCCTTGACCGTTGGCCAAGCTGGTTGGGACTTCTAGGGGTTGTAGTCCAAATTCTGCAGCCAGAGAGGGATAAATGTTTCACAAAAGTACAAATGCTAGGATTCCATACTATGGAACTGTGACAGTTAAAGCAGCTTCGAACTGGGTTACTGCTGCAGTGCGGATGCAGCCAGAAGAGGCTGAATCTCTCACCAAATTACAAATTTCAGACATCTAAGGAAAGGAGCGCTCAGCGTCTCTCCTTCTGGATGCGTAAATCTTTGGGCTTCCTTTGCCCCCCTTCCTGGCGGGTCCCATAGTTTTATTTCATTACTGCGCCGGTGCCCACAAATGTCTCGCTCAGTGTCACCCGCATTAAATATAATGAGTGACGGCCGTGCCGGTTTGGCTCCAAAAGGCCATCCGTGTCAAATGGGTGACTTGTAAGACACGGTCCTCCAACCTTCATTAAGGCCCAGGGTTGAAATTAATAAACGGAAAAGACGCCGTCCGCAGATCTTTGTTTGATTCGTCGTGTCACAACCAAGATTTCCTCCAGCTTCTAATCTTGCCTTTGAAATAGGACCGTTCCCTTCTCTGAATGTGCTCCAGTTTATCAACATCGTTCTTGAAATGACGCAGCCAGACCTGAATGCAGGACTCTGGATGAAGTCTGGTTAGTGCAAGATAGAGCGGAAGTATGGCCTTTTTTTGACTTGGAAGTGATGTTTCTATTAATGCAGGTTAGAGTCACATTCACCTTCTTTGCTGTGGCATCACGGTGCTGGCTCATGCTCAGGTTATGGTCAACGATAATCCCAAGGTCCTGCTCACAAGTGCATGCATTTTGCTCTCCGTACCTCTATTCTTAACTTGTAAACCTCCATCCATGCTCCTTTGGGGATGATCAGAGTTTATGTCTGGGCAGCCCCAAGCTCCTTGGTCCATGTTTCAAACCATTCCTCCATTTCTTATGAGCATCACAATGTTGTGGCTTATGGTTTGCCAAAGAAGACCATCTCGCAGCAGTAACATATTTGAAAATTGAGGCACATGGATGCTGCGTGGCTGATAAAACCACCCCGAAAAAAGCCATAAGCCAGACCCATTTGTCCTGCTTTCTCTGTTTAGTGCGCAGCCTTCCTGCCGGTGCGCAGCCACCGCGGTGCCATAACTCTTGGGCGACTTAAACGGCTGCTGGATTTAAAGCCTTTCATTACTCACCGGGGATAAGCCCCATCTGAGCCCGGCCGGGCCGAGGGATATTTATGCCTCTCGCCTGAGCTGCTCCCATAAAAAGAAGCAAAGCACCACCGTTCTGTTGTGCATAATGCCTCCGGCTCACTAAATCTGGCCGCGCCAGCTCCGGGGTTAAAGTGCCAATTCCGGCGGGTCAGAGAGGGCACCGTTCTTTGCTTAAAATGGCCCCTGGAGAATAATGTTGGCTGCCACTTGGCTCAATTCGACACTGACCCTTCGGGGTGGGCAAAAGGAGGGAGGTCTGGGCACACGCTTAGTTGGAAAATGCGCTTGCCCATAGACACTGGCATGTCCCTGCCAGGTTGTGCCCACATTCCTCCTCCTCCTCCTCCTCTCTCCCAGAATGTGAGGAGTTTAAAATATAGGATCGAGATCTACATCCCATGACTTTATGAATCTGTAGCTACCTAACAGAAATGTCATGAAACCTTTATGAAGATGGGCATCTGGGGACCAGCAATAATTATCAGGTGGGCACTGGGCACATTTGGGGCACGTTGGCTGCTTCTGTTGTGCAGTGGCATTTCCTAGCTAGTGTCTGGATGAACATCAGGGACTTCTTTCTTTCTTTCTTTCTTTCTTTCTTTCTTTCTTTCTTTTATCATCTCTCTCTCTCATCTATCTATCTATCTATCTATCTATCTATCTATCTGTTATCATCTCACTATCTATCTATCTATCTATCTATCTATCTATCTATCTATCTATCCTATCTGTCTCTCTCATTCTTCTCATCTCTCTATCATCCCCCCTCTCTCTATCTATCTATCTATCTATCTATCTATTATTATTATTATTATTAACCTTTATTTATGAAGCGCTGTAAATTTACACAGCGCTGTACATGCAATCTTTTTAGTTAGACGGTTCCCTGCCCTCAGGCTTACAATCTACCATCTATCTACCATCCATCCATCCATCCATCCATCCATCCATTTATTGTTGTATGTATGTTGGAAACCGCCTTGGTCTTATAAAGGCGGTATATAAATAAACTTTTACTTACTTACTTACTTACTATTTATCCATCCATCCATCCATCCATCCATCCATCCATCCATCCATCCACCCATCCATCATCTATCCTCTATCCTCTGTCTATCATCTATCTATATTTCTATCTTTCTATCTATTCTCTCTCTCTCTCTCTCTCTCTCTCTGTCTGTCTGTCTATCTGTCTTTGTTGTTGTGTGTGTGTTCAGGTCATTTCCAACCCATGGCAACCCTAACCCCTATCATGGGGTTTTTTTGGAAATATTTGTCCAGAGGGGGTTTGCCTTTCTCTCTCTCTGAGGCTGAGAGAGTGTGACTTGCCCGAAGGTGGGTTTCATGGCTGAGCGATGATTCGAACCCTGAGTCCTAGTGCTTCTGTGCCATGCTAACGGTATGTACTACCTATGTACTAGCTGAATATGGCTTAGGCTTTGGTGGAAGGTGAGCATGGCTGGAGCGCATGAACTTGGAAGGTCTTAGTGGCAGCGGAGTCATTTTTGAAGCTTGTGCAGCCAGGTCAAAGGCGTCCAAAATTTGGAATTTTGTTGTATTTTGGTGGGAAGCCAACATGGCTACCTCTGGCCCCAGAAATGCTAAATCAAAACCGTGGAAATGTTTAAAACCAAATGCATTTGCTTCTCATATTCATTAGAGGGTGGTGAATTGGAAGCTTGGAAAAGATGGCATCTCTCTATCCGTGCATGGCCAGCTCCTTACAAGGCAGTGCCAGGCCTCTCCAAACTCCCAAATTTCTTTCCCCCGTGCCATTGTGGGCACCTGCGCCTCCGAAAAAGTGTTGCAAATGCAGCGCACATCCCTCCAGCCCCAGCCCTGGGAGAGCGCATGGCTCTGCCACAGTCGGTTGATGGCCCGTTTATGAGCAATGCGCTTGTCGGGGAGGCCTCTAAAAGCACAATTTATGGGAGGAAATGTGTGTGTGCGCATGATAGGAAAAGCGAGATCGGAGGGATTCCTCCCCCCCAAACCCATCAAACCTTGAAGCTTTCTGAGCCGTAATTAAAAGTGTTAGAGGGAAGGTAAAGAGCGATGCCTCGGCGGCTGCCAACTGGTTAATTTATGAACTCAACCTGGCAAGGGTTGTGCCAAAAAGTGCTTTTTCCCCAGCTGCTAGGTCTATATATTTCACGAAATGGAGCCCAGCGGCCTCCTCCTTTTCCTTCCGCATCGCTCTCTTTCTCTTGTGCATTAGATCCATGCTTCAGGGAGGAAATATATGTGGATGGAAAGGGAGACCACCAAAGGGGTGCCATCCTTGGCTCGTTTTCTCACATTCTCTTCCCTCCTTCCAAAATGGCACAGTTTCGGGAGACCAGTTTGGTCCCCCCAAACGACAGATCACAGAATTTCGTTGCATGGAAGGGAGCCACAGCAGCGAAAGCAATGTTAAACTGCATTAATTCTTCCTTATAGATGCAACCAGGGTCCTAAACTAAATATTGATCCTGCAGTGTAACGCAGCGGCCAGAAAGGTCAATGCAATCCTGGACTGCGTCAACAGGCATAGAGACTGAACGAAGTGGAGTGCCGCTCTGTTGCGGTTGGAGGGGTCTTCTAAAGTTTGGACTCCAATCTGGAGTGGATGCAGCGTTCCCATTGCCGCAGAAGACACCGGCTGCCCCGGATCTTAGTTGTAGGGCTTGAGGTCAGTGTGGAAAATGTCTTTTTGAGGCCCTTTGTAGTTACTCGAAGATACTGGAAAGGAGGAGATTATGGTTGGAGTGCCGTTCCCATCACTGCTGGGGTGCAATTCGCACTCAGGACCCAGGCTTTCCTCCCCGCTTTGCGTCCCTTCCCCTCCCTTTGGTGCTTGACAGCTAATTAGGAGAATTAATTTACTGATGGCTTCTTCTTCTTCTTTTATTAAATATAAAGATGGCATTATTTAGCAACTAATTGTTGTTATTACAAAATGTTAAATATCCTAATTTATTTCTCTGCCCCGAACGACTAATCTCCTGGGAATTTATTAAGTGGTGCGAAGAACCTTAATCACATCTCTCCTTCTCCCCCCCACTCCCCACTTTTGTAGCCAATGGAGGAAAATAATAATAGTAATAATAGTAATAAAACTGAGCCCCCAGAAGGGGAAGGTGGCAACATATTTAATTTAATAATAATTACAATCGAGAAGCTTTGAAGAGCTGCGGAAGAAGACGGGGAACGCAGGGCCAGAAGGGCTCATGCGCGGAAACGGCTGCAGGGCGCAAACATGCGACGGAGATAAGATAAAACCGTTTTTGAAAAGGCGAACAAGATCCGGGGGAAACATGGGCAAGTAATTAGCGATGGCGTCTGAGTCGAGATTACATTGGATTTCGGTGCTTTTCTGTAACCCTCCGGCTGGACAGGTTTTGGCGTCCGTCCGTTCCGCGTCCCTCTTGCTGGCCTGCTTCAAGAGATGCCGCCTAGTTGTTGTTGTGGCGGTCGGTGCAAGGTTTGTGTCCCTGTATGTACTTTGGGGTTTGTGTTTTTTATGGTCTTGGAATCATAGGGTTGGAAGGGTTGGAGTCATCCTAACCATAAGTCAGACATGACTTGGAAGCATGTAATGGCAACGAAAGAGGGTTTTCTTGGTTCAGTAGAGTGGCTGAGAGAGTGCGATTCACCCAAGTCAGAAACCACTTGAAGCCATGCCACAACCAATCGCAGATGTGGTCCGACCAAAGCAGAATAGGTGTGGATGCACATTTGCACGGCGCACGGTTGTGTGCATGGTTGCACGGAGATGTGCATTTGGTTGTGTGTTCTGGTTGTGAAACTTTGCAACGCTGGCTTGTCCACCTTCTGGCAAACCTCTGAGCTGCATGTTACTCTTTCTGCGCCATTTCTCTGCTTCGTTCCCTATTATCCACACTTGTTCCTGATCCTGGAGTTACTCTCCTGCACTCTTCACTCTCTAAAGGTGCCAGGGGTCAGCTCCCGGAGTGCATAATGGGATGTCTATCAAAAAAGGACCGCATCACAAACCCAGATGCACAGACACACAGACATACTCAGCCTGGCTGGCGGCCTCCGGGATTCGGGATTGCAGTAAACCTTGCCGAGATTAACTTTGCGTTTGGCTGTTTGCTCTCCCCTCCCGCCCCAATTGGCCATTATGGAGCGTGGGATAATGGTTCCCCGAGGCCCTCTTTAATTTCCTTGTAGTATCTAACAAGTGTAATGTATCGGCGTGTGTTTGGTCTCTCGGATCCTTTTTCATGTTTTAATTTCCTCGCAGCGGGCGCATCGCAGGCGCCGAGCTGTGTGGGTTTTGTGGCCGCCCTGAATTTCCAGGTCAAAAACCCTCTGAGGCAGAAGCCGGAGCCATCTCAGGACTTCAAGTTTGCACAGCCATAGAAGGATAGGACCCTGGATTTGGAAGGGACATCTATTCCAATCCATATAGTCCTCTAAACCGTTCCCAGAAGAGGGCCATCCGACTCCTGTTTCAAGGGCTCCAAAGACGGAGAGTCCAATGCCCACCAAAGATGGCGGAATCCGTCACCTCCACCAAGTTGCAAAAACATCATTGAAAACAGCAGAGATTCAGCGCTCCAGCCTCTGCCTGCGTGAGAGTGCCGCTATGGCATGGAGGAGAGTTTGCCAACACAGAAAGCAACCTTCTCTTTCCTCCTTGGCAAAGAAAATAAAATTTCATCTCAGAGGCAGGTTGCCTCGGAAACTTTCCCGGTGAAGACTGCGCGGCGCCTCTTGGGCCCGGTTTGTCTTTCTTTGCTTCGCCGCCGCTAATGGCGCTCTGAGTCTGACACTTGAGGTGACCCTTCTTTGCCTGGCAGAGGGATCCGTCACTTTCGGCTGAAGCGTTGCCTGCAGAAAGGCCCAGCTTTTGAAAAAAAGACGAGTCTCCAAGCATTGGCATCGCTAGGGTTGGTGGCACCGGTGGACGACCAGACCTAGAAAGACCTGGGTGGCCAGACAGGTCATGCCAGTGGACTTCCTTGCCCAGGTGGGCAATTCTTTTCAATGGGGGCACCCTCTCCCCTTTTGCAGAGGTGCCAGGCTGTTAGCAGGAGTGGCGAAGGGGTTTAAGATGCACAAGTGACCACCCCAGACTTTGGTGCTGAGGGGATTTGGTGTCCTCTGGGATCACTCCGGCCCCTTCGGCCTCTTATTCCCCCCCCCCCCCCCCAATCTGGAGCCCGCAGGAGTAACTAAAAGCAGAGCAGACGGATAGCAGCTGTCTCTGCAAAGCGGGCTCATTTGTAACTGTCAGCCTGCGGCGGGCAAACCCTGCAACATGGGCAACATTTTCCTTTGCGGGAGCGTTGCTGAGCGGTGAGGCTTGGCGTCGAGACTCACACCCAGGACTTATTGCTGACTGAGGCTGGCCCGGGGCCACAATCCTCTGGCATGGACTCCTTGAGACAAAAGCTTGGCAAAGATCTGCAAACCTCTTTCCTTCCATCCACCCACTTTGCTTTTTCATCCCTTTCTCCAGACCTTGGCAATGCCAGCACTGCAAGGGAGGCAAAGCCTGCAAAGCTTAACATGTTGGCCTACACCTCCTAGAATTTCTCAGCATCATGTGGGCCGTGCAACAGAATCTGTGCCGGGGTTTTAGTCCGAACATCTGAAAGGAGCTATCCAAGGTTGCGAACCTTGCGCACGCGGTTGGTTTTTGCGCAGAAAACAAATCACATTCCCTACCCAGAACAGTTGTTGTCCCATGCGTTAAAATATGGATGTAGTGAAGAATTAGATGGCTCATAGATTCTGTGCCGAAATAGTAAATGCATGACATATATGGTTTACTCTGCAAATCAACTGTGTTCAAATTCTGCACAGAACAAATCCTTTTTCTAGGCAGGGATTGTGAGCCGAGTTCTCCATCCACTCTCTCCTTTTCTCTCTCTTGTCTTTCTCTCTCGCATTAGCCGTTTTCTCCCCTGCCACGTTTTGACGCTCGGCTCCCGGGTGCCAAGGCTGACAGGATTGATGGCCGACAGATGAGGGCCTGCGTTGGCACCGCCGCGGTCGATCGATCCGTCCCTCTGCAGAAAAATGCCACCGCGCCGAACTGTCATAATTGCATCTCTGCCAGAGAAAGGAAAGGAGGAAAGAGAAAGGGAAAGAGTCGGGTAATTAATCTCTCCGCCTGATGCCCACCAGCAAAGGCAGGGCAAAGAGATTCAATGGGGAGGAATTGCGCCATCTCTCCTTGGCATCACTTTGCCTACGTGCCCAGCCTTCTTTCTCCCTGGTTCCTCTTCAGTCTGGATCCTCAAAAGCTTCTTGAGAAATTAACCACAATAATAATAATAATAATAATAATAATAATAATAATAAGAAGAAGAAGAAGAAGAAGAAGAAGAAGAAGAAGAAGAAGTAGTTATTGCATGCTTCCACATTGTTTCTGACCCATGGCAGCCCTAAAGCAACCCTATCATGTGGCTTTAGGGCAAGATTCTCCTTGGCAAGTTTCTTCAGAGCAGCTGCAAAGGACAGAAATATAAAGCAATCCATAAAGAAATAAACTTTTAGCAATGCTACGGGAAGTGAATTTTCAAAGATGTTCAGGCTGGAGATTAAAATCGGGGCCTGTTTTTGAAGTCGCCGACGTTTCTTCCCAGCCTTTCCGAGGAGGAAAAGAGCAGACTTAATAAGATCCGGAAGGTTTGGGGACCGTCTTGGCAAATGTTTTTGAAAATGCCATTTCAAGTGGCGCTCCAAATCTGTCTCCAGCCTTAAGCAAAACATGCCAATTCTTTCCGAGAGATGAAGGATAGAAGAAATAAAAAGAGGTGCAAGATGTGTATATATATTAGCAATGCCAGAGATTGATTTTTAGGGATGATCGCATATAGGACAAACCTCCTCCTCTGAATGAATCTTGCCAAGCATCTAGAACCGGGCAGCCATATAGGCATCCATCTTCTTGCAAGGCCTCTGGGACTGCAAAGCCCAGCAGGAGCAACCAGGGATCCCCTTTTGCTCCTCTTCTTCTTCGCCTCCTTCCTTTGTTCCTTTCTTCCTTCTTCTTTAGCTCTGTCTCGCTCCCTCCTTTGAAGATGAAGGCGCCTGCAAAGCAGCCGTCGCCTGGCAGAGGCAGAAAGGGAAATAAACAAACTTTTGGGCCATCCGAGTCCCTATTCGGGGAAGGCATGAAGGCGCCGCAGAAACCCACAAGGCTGCTGTTGGTTTTTGGAGACCCTGGGAAAGGCGGGCTTGTGTTTTCCTAACACACGCACGCAAAAAACACAACCGCGCTCCTCCACTTGCTTTCCTCCAGTTCTAGCTCCCATTCCCATCGCCGTATGAAGTCAAGGATTGAACCCACGTGGATTGTGACATGTGCGCAAGACACACACGATTCCCATAGGACCGTCAGAGGAGGCAGACTGACCCCAGGGAACTTATTCCAGAGTACTAGTGTTGGCCATGTAGCAACAAAATCCAAAATCCACAGAGCAGGGATGCCTTCATGGGACTGATTAAAATGCACAAAATACATCATGCCAGCTTCCCAAAGTCCCCTGGCTTCTTCATTGGGATATACGTGCCTTCAAGTCATGATTTTTGTGGGGTTTTCTTAGGCCAGGAATCGTCAGAGGTGCCTTTTGCCAGTTCCTTCCTCTGAAACATCGCCTCCAGTGCCCAGTATTCATTGATGGTCTCCCCTCCAAGGACCAACCAGGGCTGAGCCTGCTTAGCCTCCAAGATCAGATGGGATCGGATGCCTTTAAGGTATTTAGGCGTTTTATTACAGGACGAGGCCAAGGTGTAGACCTGGGCCGGATGTGTTTTTTTGCAGCCTCTTTCCAGGCCGGCCTTGCTATTTCTCTTCTGTTTCTTTCCATAAATCCAGACCGGCTGAAGAGATGGAGAGAGAGAAAGAAAGATGGAGAGAAAGGCTGAACCAGGCGCAGAGGAGAGACGCCACGGCAGACAAATCCCCGGAGGCGGCTGGTGTCGCCTGGGCCCTGTTATCCCCGACCCCCATTTTTCAATTCACGGCCGGTGGCTTCGTGGCAGCCAGAAATCAGTCTCCGAAAGAGCCCCGAGAAGGTCAGGACAGACATTGGGATCGGGAAATAGAAAATGAAATACGGCCAAGCGAAGCGTCGCCAAGATGGATGAGATTCTAAGCTGGGTCAACCAGTCTCCAAAATAGAAGCCGAGCACTACAAATCCCATCACCCTCCAGCTCTAAGGTGGTGCATGCTAATTTAGAGGGGAAAGCTTGAGGAAAGTCCCATCTTTGGACTGTTTTCCCCATAATCTCTCAGCTGTAAACTGGTCCACCAAGGCTGAAGCATCCTAATTTAGGAAGCAAAGCTGGAGGGTAGTCCCTTCTTTGGACTGCAACTCCCAGCATCCCACAGGCAGCATTATTATTCAGGTGGAAAGGGAGGTGCCTCTGCCATGGGTCAATGGAGCCCCCAGACTCAAAAGGCAGCCCCTTCCCACCTGCGTATCTGGAACCGCACCATGTCTGTAGCAGTGCATCCATAATCACTCCGTATCCGTAATGGCGCATCTATAACGGCTTTGTATTCATGAAAACTACATAGAGGAGCATCATTAGGAGAGTGCGAGAGGTATGGATGGCGCCAGGTAACAACTCAAAGGGAGGGCGTTGTCACCTGCCGCAATTCGCACCTCTCGCACTCCCCTAATGATGCTCCTCTGTGTAGTCTTCCTGACTATGGTTCTGAATCCATAACTCTAGGTTGTGAATCTGCGGAGTACAGAACACCAGCCGTCCTTATTACATTTCCCGGACATTATGTCCTTGCTTATTCTCCCAAAGTCTCAGGCCAGGCTTTGCAAAGAATGGAAAGCCGGAGAGGTGAGTGTTCGGAGATTGCCATAATTTGCAAAGACAGGGAGTGAGGCGGAGAGGTGGATGGACTCATTTAAACCCCTGTTTGCCGAGCTCACGGGTGAGACGCTCCGTCCTCCAGAAACAGCTTTGCCTCCTTGTCTTTAAAAACAGAAAGGGAAGCACAATTTCAAGGTGGAGAAAAGAAGACGGCGATCTTTGACAGCAAGCATAATTGCCGGCCGGCTTGGTCTCTCAAGGGACAGATCCTTTCCATCGCTCAGAGCCAAGACCGCCCTGGAAAGGGGCAAAAAGCTTCTTCTGCACAATTTGCTGGGAATCAATGCAGGGAGGAAACTTGTCTCTCTGCTGCTCCATCCGTCTGTCTGTCCAGCAGTCTATAGTTTCATCTCTCAGTGCTTTGAGACAAACAACAAACCTGTAAAATCGGACGTTATCTGGCAACCTTGCATCTTAGGATGGAAGGGTAGGTTAAACACACTTTCTGTTACCCAAAAACCCTGGAACTTTCAAGTTCGGGCAAAAACCCAGAGTGGATTCACTGCCCCATTGACAACCCATCTGATTTCCAACTTATGGTGACCATATCGTGGGGTTTTCTTGGCATGTTTCTTCATTGCCATTGCCATCCTCTGAGGCTGAGAAAGTGTGACTTGCCCAAGTGGACCTTGAGCTGGGATTTGAACCCTAGTCTCCAGAGCCCAATGCTCCAGCCAATATTGGCAAGTTGCTGAAAGGCAAATACAAGGAGAACCCGGCGTCCCTCCCAGGTCTTGCTGAGAAAGTGTCAGAAGGTTTCTCCTTGCAGTCGGTGCTAAAACATGTTTTTTTAAGCAGAGGAAGAACCTCTCAAGGTGAGTTCTGGAATGGCAGAAATGGCTTTGCCTTCCTCGAGGGAACGACAGATCTAGCCGAGCCAAATGCAGAAAGAGAGCGACTGAAGAACAAGTGGCGGAAGGCAAGACCGGCTGCCTAACCAGGCCATAAATATGGAGAATCCAGAGGGAGAGAAGGAAAAGGAGGATCTGGACAAGGCAGGTGTTTGCTACATTACTGGCATTTTAGTTCATTTTAAGCATTTTGGAGAACAGTTGCAGACGCTTGGCATCAAGACACTCTCCAAGAGTCATAAGGATGCATTCTCGTTTCAAACGTAGCCAGTGCTTTGTTTTCCTCTGCCTTCCTCACCCCTGTTTTCCTTTAGTGCTTCCTTTTTAAAAAATGTCATCGTCATCATCGTTGTCGTCTAAAAGCTGTGATATAAACGAATAACTATCGTGTATTATTATTATTAAATAATCGCACATGTCGCTGCCAAATGGAGACAGTTGGAGGGTACTGAACGGCAGTAAGATGAACACAAAGAGAGAAAGTGGGAGGAAGAGGAGAGAAACCGGGACGTTTTAACAGCAGCTGAGAAAGTGGGATGGCAGAGGATTAGTCGGGACTGTCTGCCAAATCGGGACCCTTGGAGGGCATGTTTGGGGCGATGCCAGCTTTCAGATAGTCTGGACCTGGGAACCAGGAGCGGAGGGGGTTTTCGCCCCATTTGTGTGTTTGCGGTGGATCTTGGCCCCCTTAATTCCTAACGGCAAATTGTTTGCTGATGCCGGCTGAGCCATTGGAGCTGTTGTGTGTGTTTTCCCCTCTCTGAGTTGTTTGCCGACCTGGCGTCCCGTGAGCCCAGGTTAATCATCCTTCCCTCCGTCTCCGTCTTGCTGTCTGCCTCTCTCTCTTCCCCCCGTTCTTCTCCTCTCCCCGCAAATCTCCTCATTTCCGAAATTAAAAGCAGATTGCGGCCCTTTGTGCCACCGTGTCACGCTAAAGAAGATGGATTTCTCTTTCGGGAGTGTCAAGGAGCCGGGATTTCAACGGATTGGTCTGGATTGTGCCGAGGCCTGGTTGCTCTGGAGGCCGTGCGTTGGCCTTCCTCTCTCTCTCTTTCTTTTCCCCCTTACAATTGATTCCTCTAAGACCTTAATGCGCCGGCAGCGGCGAGAAGAAGGCCAGGGTCTATTGACATCCCCTGGTGAAAGAGCGGCGAGCTCAATATTAATTATCAAACGAACCTCCGGATAAATGCAGAGGAGCTTGGCACAAAGATGTCGTTGAGACAAGCAGCAGAGGGTCTCTATGGCCAGGAGGATTCGATACCCATGTCTGCAACTTTCCTTATTTTGGGGGGGACTGCAACTCCCAGAATCCCTCCCCAGACAGGATTCTGGACATTGCAGTCCAAAAAGGAGGAACCTTTCCAAGCTCCGTCTCATCCCCACGTAGCTTCCAGACCTCAAAACCTGCTCTCAGGTTCTCATGGGTCATCTCCAAGCGTGAATCGAAGGTGCAAATTCTCCAGTTCTCTCCAGTTAAGAGGAAAGGTCTGGGTGCAAATCTCTGGTGCGTCGAGTAGAGCAGTAGCTTGCTACCATTTGCAAGGTGGAATTCATTGGAGGCTGTAGTTTACAATGGCAGTCCAGAGATGGTCTATGTATGAGTAAAACAAAGGAACCCCATCTGGGTCTGCCAAGGTACGGCGCAAGTAGTGGACTAATAAATGAGGATGTTGTTGAGGAGGCTGGATGGTATATTGTTGTTGTTGTTGTTGTTGTTGTTGCCTCTGGGTATATGTTTCTGTAGATGTTTATTCTTTTGGTGGATGGGAATGCTGATTGGAGATGACATGAGGCTGCGTACGGAGGCAGCCGAAATAGAGATATATCCAGGAGCAGGCCGGTGCAATGTGTGGAGAGAAAGCACATACAAATTGGCAGCTGCGGGGTGGGCGCCATGGCAGGCCAGATCTCTATTATTTGGACGGACAGATACAAAGGAGAGAGACCCAGCTGGTAGAAGGCAGGGTCCACCTTGTTAAAGCCAGGCAAGCATCATGGGCCAGGATGTCTGGTTTCAGTTTTAGTGGGGAATTTTGAGTCCGGGGGCCATATCTGGCCCACTTGGGGTCCTATTCTGACCCACAGTGGTTCCCTTGCCTAAGACTTAGGGGCAGGAAGAGCTCCAAGCCCAATGGACGCCGACATTTTGCCTCCACTTCTTTTGCCTTTGGCCCCGTCCTCAATGCTCTGGAACCTAAGATGAGGATGTGGATGCATCCGCACTGTAGAAATAATGCAGTTTGATGATAACACATTAAACACTGCAGTGCCATCCAATGCAGTTGCCAGCAGCGGCTTTTTTATTCTTATGTGCCTTCAAGTGAACTTGGACATGATTCCCATGAAACCCACTGGGTGCCCTTGGGCAAGTCACACTCTCTCAGCCTCAAGGGAAGGCCATGGCAAACCTCCTCTGAAATCTTGCCATGATAGGTTTGCCTTAGGGTTACCATAAGTTGGAGATGGCTTGAAAGCACACGAAACGACAACAAACCGCAAGGTTTTCTTGGTGCAGTTTGCTCAGAGCAGCTTTGCCTTTGCTTTCCAAGACTGAGGATTTGAACCCTTCTCTCCCTGACTCCCAGTCCAAGATTTCAGCCTGGACCCTGGTTTTCACCTAAGCTGAACTTGAATACATCTCTCTCGCTGCTCCCCTCGTGTCTCCGCAAGCTCATTCCAAAGAGCTGGGCCTGGAAGACATTCATTGCACCGATATTCACATGTCTAAAGGGAAAGAGACATCATGGCAGCTGCCTGACAGGGCTGTCGGGAAGCGGCGTGACGTTGGCGGGGAGCTATTCCGCAAAATACACGGTCCGTGGCTCCGTCTTGCAATTATTGAGGCGGGAGGGAGGACGTCTCAAAAGCCCATCAGGAAGCCTTTGGGGCAGGTGCTTATTATCGCCGCAAGGGACGACACCATTGCTCTTGCTTGGGTTTTATGTTATGCTTTCTCCCCCAGCCTCTCCTACAGTTATCTCCTGGCCAGACAGGAATGCTTCTGCCCGATCCGTGACGTGGGTTTCGTGGAACATCTGCCTTGCCATTTTCCCAGGAGGAGGCCAGATATCATCCTTTGGCTCCCAAAAGCCGTGGGACGGCGACATTTCCTTGCAAAAAGAGATGGAACAAAAGGGGTCCCTCCGGGCCTTACTTTCGCGAGGCTTTGGTTGGAGGCCACAAAAACATTCAGAGTTGGAAAGAAATGCTAAGGTTGCCGATGATGATGATGATGATGATGATGATGATGATGATGATGATGATGCCAAAAGCTTTCTTTGCGTGTGCGCTGCCCATGGGGAAAGGGTCACATTGTCCCGTGCCTAAGAATTGGATTAACTGAGCAACAATTTAAACCCATTTTTTCGGAGGGATGGTTTGCAGGTATCCCCATAAATTCAACACAAAGATCTTTCAATTGCAATTTCTTCTTCGTGGTGCGCAAATGGGTCACATCTGCGCCTGCGCAAAGCCATTCGGAACCTTCTAGAGCAATTAGAAGCAGCGCCAAACTGCCTTATTGGCCGGTTTCCCACCTAAACCCTCCGTTCCTTTTATCCGCCGCGGCGTCTAGGATCTCTTCGCAGATTCACTTTCCTGTCAGACTTTGAAATCCTATTTGACAGGATTTGGTGGCCATTTTCTTTTTGAACATCATCGTTCACGTTTTAAAATTATGATGATGATGATTTGCCCTGAGGCACAACCTTGCCCTTCCCATTAGGCAAGTTTTGCGAAAGCAAACTGCTGCAGTCCCTCCAAGCTTTTGTCTGACCTTCCTGATTCGTAAGATTGATCGGGATTGTATCTGCCAAATCCAGACAATTGGAGGGTTTGCGATGGAAGTAAGCAGAGGATGAAGTGGGAAAGTGGAAGGGAAAGAGAGAAACCGGGACATTTTACAAGCAGCCTAGAAAGTGGGACAGCAGAGGACAAACCCAAATTTCCCCCTCCAAATCAAAATGGCAGCAGAGTACGGTGTCCGTTGTTTCCCCTTGAAGTTAGTAGGTGGCTAAGGTGACTCAAAAATGTACCACAGTGCATACGTCTTAGAGAACGCGCACGGGCTGCACCACGTCGCCATCGCAGCCTGGTTACCCTTGGCTTTGTGGCCGACGTGCCACGCAATTCCTGCCGGGGCTCATTAGCTCGACTCCCGAACAGCCGGCGGGGAATGGAGAAGCCCCTAACAAGCGCACAGCTGCTCCGCTGCCCTGCCAGCGCCTGCAGCACATTCCAACATGTCACCCTCCTCTCTATTCCTGTCTGCAAACAGGGGGGCCCTGGTACATGTTTGCCAGCCAGCCAGCTCCAGGACAGTGCCAGCTTCCTTGTATCTCCTCTTGAGCTTCTCCCTTTGCCAGGCTTAGTCCAGGCCTGGAGAGCTGGGCTAGGATGCCGTTGGTGACTGAGGTCCATGGGGATGCCATGCAACAGCCAGCCTTGCTCACTCATCCTGTGGCGCTTGGCAACCTCTAGAGTCCCTCTTCCCTGGAGAAAAGTCATGGCAAACATAGAACCATAGAATCATAGAGTTGGATGAGATTGCAAGGGCCATCCCCCTAAATCAAAGCATTCCCATTGACCATCCAGCCTCTGTTTAAAGACCTCCAAGGAAGGAGACTCCACCAAAATCTCAGAGGAAGGAGTGTGTTCCACTGTCAAACAGCCCTTACTCTCAGGAAGATCCTCCTAATGTTGAGCTGGAATCTCTTTTCCTGCAGCTTGCATCCATTGTTCTGGGTCCTATTCTCTGGAGCAGCAGAAAACAAGCTTGCTCCCTCCTCAATATGGCATCCCTTCCAATATTTAAACAGGGCTCTGATGTCATCTCTTAACCTTCTCTTCTCCAGGCTGAACATCCCCAGCTCCCTAAGTCCTTCTTCATAGGGCTTCATGGTTTCCAGACCTCCTGCCATTTTAGTTGCCCTACCTTGGACACATTTCAGTCCTTTTGGAATTGAGGTGCCAAAACTGGACACTATCTTCAAAATGAGGTCTGAGCAAAGCGGAATTGTTGTTGCGTGCCTTTACGTCGTTACCAGTTTATTGCAACCCTAAATCGAAGCAATCATTTGGGGGTGGGGGGGGGTTGGCGAGATTTGTTCAGAGGAGATTTGCCCTCACCTTCCTCTGAGGCTAAGAGGTCACCCAGGGGGTTTCCACGGCTGAGCAAGGATTCGAACTCTGGTCACCAAGTCATTGTCCAATGCTCAAACCACTATACCACAGTTATCTATCTATTCTATTAGTACTGCTAGTAGTAGTAGCAGCAGCAGTAGTAGTAGTAGTATCATCATAGTCCAATGCTCAAACCACTACACCATGCTGTCTCTCAATTATCTATATTATGCCAAGGGGGAAAAAGCTTGCAAAGAGAGATGTTTAGATTTTTGGAGACAGAGAGAGAAGGAAAATGCCCCCAATAATCCTGGCCAGTCTCAAAATGCCAACTCTTCCAATTTCCTCTCCTTTTCTTTAATCCTGTTTCCACACCTCCTTTCCTCCCCTCCGTCCTGCGCTGCTGGAAATGGAATTATGTATTTATGATTATTGTTGTTGTTGTTGTTGTAAGAAAAGGACTTGAAGGAGGCTTTTGGAAAAGGGAGGGGGTTAAATCCGGAGGGGTAATGAAACCTGGGGTCCTGAGACAGGCCTTGAAAGGGCTTTTTTTCTCCATCAGGGTTGCAATTGTTCCCATTATCTCAGCGGTCTTTCCGCACCAGGGCCGGGAATGAGAATGACGGCAGAGAGATTTGCGGATGAGGTTGGGATTGAGGTCAGAGCACTAGGCCGCCTTTCCAACAAGATCCTCCTCGTCTGAGCTGGAGGAACTGGTTGCCAGTGGAAGGATGAGAGGCGAAAAGAGAGAACGAAAGAGGAGAAGATAGATGAGTGCAATGTGGCCAGTCTAGAGCAAATGTCAGGAGGTCGCAGCAAAACTCACCATCTTTTGCCCTATCGTGTGCCAAGATGGCTTTTCCCATCCGAGTCTGGTGTCCCATCAAGGTCTAAGGTGGCTTTTCTTCTCTAGTGGGACCCCAAAGACAGTGTCTCAAATCTCCTGTCGACTTATGGCAATGGATTTTTCCAAAGGTTTATCCAGGCAAGGAATCCTCCAAGGAGGATTGGCCCATTCCTTCCTCTGAAATAGAGCCTCTGCTCTGGGAGTCCTTGTTGATCTCCTACCCAAGTACCAACCAGGGCTGATCCTGCTTAGCTTCCAAGATCCTATAGGTTTTTCTTAGGCCAGGAATCCTCAGAGGTGGTTTGGCCACTTCCTTCCTTTGAACTATGGCTTCCATCTCTTGGGATTCATTATCAATCCTTCTGCACTTGGGGAAGGGTCTTCTTTTGGGACCCTCAGGGCTGGGGGATTCTGGGAGCAACAGTCCAAAATGGCCCCCTTTTCTCCTGCTGTAGAAGTCCCAGCCTGAAGCATCTGGAGGAAGAAATACCAAAGTCAGATTTTGGGTGTCCGAGTCCCTTGCTGATTTATGGCAACCTGTGAGTTTCTGGGGGTTTTGTTAGTCCAGGAATCCTCAGAGGTGGTTCTGCTAGTTTCTTCCTTTAAGCTAGAGCTTTTGCATTGACTTTTCATGAGGGAAACAAGGCACTCCTATCCAAAGTCCTGGATTCTCTCTCCAAAATAGGTTCCACACGCTGGAGAGCGACTGCAAGATCCCCTTCCTTTCCATGCAAGAAGGTATGGAGACGGGAACGACGACAGCCAGGCCACAAAGAACAACACAACTCAGAGGAGTGGGTCTGTGCAGCGGAGATGTTCTATGCACTCTTGGCTTCCAGTCTGTGGTGAGTTTCTACGTTTCGAGATCTTCGTCATGGGTACATTTGACAGGAACAGAGCAGACAAGGCCTTCTTGGTGGCTGCTTCCAGACTCTGGAACTCCCTTCCTAAAGAGATTAGGCTAGAGCCTCCCTTGCTCTCCTTTCTTAGCAAAGTTTTAGCAGGCCTTTCTGAATCCATTCTTTAGGGGAAACACACCTTGTGTAACGAACAGGATTTATATCTCCTCTTTATGTTTCTCATTCGTTTGTATTTTTTTTTTAGCGCTTAATTACTTTGTCGATTGCATATACTGTGAATTTTTAATTATGTTTTCTGCTGCTGCTGCTGCTGCAAGCTGCCTGGAGTTCCAGACTGGAAGGAAAGCCGGATATCCGTAAATATTTTGTATCGAGATCCTGCATGACAGACATAGTTAAGAATCATTAGCTATGTTTGTTGTCGTTATGTGCCGTCAAGTCATTTCCGACTTGGCAAGCTTGATTTGAGCGTTGTGCTATGGCTCTGGGGAGCAGGGTTCAAATCTCTGCTTGAGCATGAAACTCATTGGGTGACCTTGGGCAAGTCATGCGCTCTCAGCCTCGAAGCCTTCTGAACAAATCCTGATAGGGTTGCTTTAGGGTTGCTATAAGTCGGAAACTACTTGAAGGCACACCACAAGATGCATCCATAGTTGTGCGTGAATGCCACTCTGCAATGCACACTGCAATTTCACAATTTGTCCATTGCATACTGCAGTTCTTTGGTCCATTTCACTCTGAAATTTCATCCATTGCCCACTTTCGTCCATTTGACTTTGCAGTTTCATCCATTTCACACTGCAGTTTCATCCATTGCATAGTACAGTATCATCCATGGCACACTTTTGTCCATTGCACCCTACAATGTCATCCATTGCACACTTTCGTCCATTGCACACCGCAGTTTCACAATGGGTTGTCAGCCATGTACCTCGACTGCCCCCTCCGTGCATCGTGTGCCATCGGTAATCTGCAGAGGGTTTGCGTCACTTAACCCTGCCAGTGGATATTTATGCTGCGCTGAAGCAACGCAAACTCTTGGCCAGTGTGCCATGGAGGGCCCCTGTGCATGAAAGCGCATGCAAGGAAACCTCCAGGTGCAGTCTCACCGCGGGCCCAGCTCTGTTCCTGCGACCGTAAAGTCAAGGCAGGCGTTCCACATCGGCCGAAAGACACCCCACCGTTTCTGTATCAGAAATCAACGCAGGCATAGGACCTTGCAGAGCGACTGTCCTGATCTCACCCGGCGAGTTGTTACGCCTGCAGCATTTCTGGCCTGACATGAAACAGCTTTGCCCCCAATGACTATTTTTGCACAACTCCTAAACAACCAAGGAAAGCTGGGGACAGTCTCTTGGTTCTGCTTCTCTTTACGCCGGGGAAATTCAGCCTGACATGAAATCTATATCCCTCCTGCTTCCGACTCCCGTCTCCTTTCCGCCCCTCCTTTCCTCTCCTCTTTTGACAGGGAGCCACTGATTTGCATCCCGTTTATCGCTTCCCTTTGCATATCTGGAAGCGCTAAGCAGGCTGGGTCCCTACTGATCTTGCCTGACCGACCCTAATGCAAAAATCTTTATCATCTTTAGCAGGGATATCCACGCAAAGCACCAGGGAGAGGGGGAAGGGTTTGACGGGTCGGAAAGCACCGGGGCTGGCGTTGCAATCATCAATAGTTTATTAATTCATTACCGCCACCATCTTCTGAGTCAACATTGTGATGCCGGAGCCACAGAAGCCAGTGCGATACAAGACTGCAGCAACAGGAACACAGTGCTCCGATTGCAACAGGAAGCAAGAATGTATTTGGCTTGGTTGCCCTTCTCTGGGCACCTTCCAGCTTCTCCAGGTCCTTCTTGACCTGGGCTGCCCTGGCATCCTGTCTCCAGCTCTGGGTCCCACAGAAGAAGGATCTGGAGAAGCTGGAAGGTGCCCAGAGAAGGGTGGCAAAGATGGTGAAATGCTGGGAAGCCAAGCCTGGTGAGGAATGACTAAAGGAGGTGGGGATGTTTAGCTTGGAGAAGATAGAGAGGTGACATGATAGAGCCCTCTTGAAATCTCTGAAGGAGTAGAGAACATGGCGCATACTTGTTTTCTGCTCCATCAAAGACACAAACCAATGACAAGGAATGAGATTCCAACTACGCCTTCCTTCCTTCCTTCCTTCCTTCCTTTCTCTTTCTCATCCTGGCCTACCATGCAGCATTGTTGTTGGAGGGTTAAGAGAGCAGATGGGGACTGCCACATACATTGCATCCGTTTGATCTCTCTGGGAGAGAGGTGGAATAGAAATGCACACATGTATGCACCAAATGTTCTCCCTCCGCAGCCTTTCCCCAGCGCTCCCTCTCTTTGTCGTGATTCTTCTCCTCGTAGATTCTCATTTCCAACCCGCCTCCTTTCTCAACTTGATTCATTCCTCGTTACCACTCATTCCCCCCTCTTTCCCTCTTACTTATTTGTTTCCAACACAGAGAGAAAGAGAGAGAGGCTCATGCACGTAGGCAAACGCATGCTCTGGCAAGCCTGCTTCGCTGGTTCATCACCCTTCCTGGCAACAGTGCATTATGTTCGACAGCAAGAATAACAACGAAACCCATCCTCCCCCCCCCCCAATGTTCCCTGTGTCCTCTTTCCCAATTGGCCCTCCCTTGTTCTGGAACGGATGCGCAATGGTGACCCATGTTCCACGGAAGAGAGAGCCGCCTCCTGCCCACTTGATCTCTCCTCTTTGATGGGGGCGACTCAGAGAGACTGGCATGTTCAAGGGCAGGTTGCCTAGCGATCGGCAGACGTGCCCGCCTCCTTGCCAGATGGGCATTTGGAAATGTGTTAATTAATTAATTCGGTGGAGGCGTCATGGAATCAGGACTGTAGAACTGGATGGGACCCCAAGGGCAATCTAGTCCAACCCGCTGCCAGGCAGGGATGCGCATCCTAAGAGATGCCCACCCAACCTCTGCTTAAAGGCTTGCACTTCTCTAGGCATATGGAGGTCCTCCAGAGGAATCCTATGGTTCACGTTTGGCAGATGCTGACCACTTTCAGTACAATGGTATGGTCTACTTGACCATAGAGTTGCCTATGTAGGTCTTTCAGTACAACAGTATGGTCTACTTCTGGCCGATGTTGACCATAGAGTTGCACTGATAAAATATATATAGTGATTTCTTATATTTGTGGCTTTTCCATTTTCACAGGTGCATCAGCGAATTTGGGCCAGTTACAAACCACTGAAGACCAGTTACGGATCTTGAATGCCAGCCGCTATTGTTCTTACGATTGTCCTCTCTGGTCCCAGCAAGCTGACTGGGTTTTGGATGCGAAGTGTGCGGTGTGTGTGTGTGTGTGAAAGACAGACGGCGGGAATAACAGCACTCTTGCGGCAACTCAGCTGTCTCCGCATCTGCTCACCGTCGTTCCCTGAGAAGAGAAGCAAGCTTCCCAATTAAACCCTCTTGTCCATCTCCTTCTCTGCACTCCAGATCTTTGCAGATGTGCCAGGATGCAAAAAAACCAAACATGCTTGTATGCGCCAGAAATGTACGGACGAACGGCTCTTGCAAAGCTCTGCCATCTCCTTCCTTCCTCAGGTACATCGTGTTTGCAAAATGTCAAAGTGTTGCCAAAACGTTCCATGAGTATGAGCCTGTTCAGATTTGGGAAAAGACCCTTTTCCAGGGTCCTAACAGTATCAGTGAACCATTTGGTGAGGATGAAGGAGATAGTGGCTACTCCTAGGAAATGGAACTCCCTGCCACTGGGTTGCTCCTTTTTCTTCTTCCACCTTTTTATTCACACCGGACTTTGGCTTGTCTTTCATGCGTCAGGAAGGGCTTTTCATGGGGCTGCGCTTTTATCTTAAGCTGTGTTTTAATTCTGTTTCCTATTCCTTTTGCATAAAGTTATGCAAGGTAGATATGGGATCATGGCCGCCAATAATTCATCCATCAATCCATCCATCAATCGGACTCACCCTCATTTCTCCATACTTTCCCGCTGCCTCCGTCTTCCCCTGGGATCTGCCAGCTCTTATCTCCCCAGCCAACGCCGGGTTTTTATTTCATTTCATTTTATCTTCCCATCCGAACCTCTTTCCTTCCCTCTCTTTGTCTCACCCCGGTTCATTAGGAGTCTGCGAACGCGCTTCCCGACGAGCCGACGCGATTAAAACCCATTTGAATAGTATCATATTAGAAAGTTCAATTTCCCCGACAAAACGCCCTGCTTCGGTTCCTTTTCTTCTTCGCCGGCTTGCCCCCCCCCCCAAGTCCTTTTCCTCCTTAAGTTGCTTTATTGCATTAAACATTTATGGAGCAGCAAAGGATTAAAGAGATGCCAAATTTAGCCATGGGCAGGGCCTCGCGGTGATGCCGGCATGGAGGGCATTTCAAGAGGAAGGGAGACTAGCTTTGAGGGTCTTGGGGGGCTTAGGAATAGCTCCAGGTCATATTTAGCGCTTCGGCAGCTTGTTGCCCACCCTTAATTTAAAGGTTCCCCCCTGCATGCAACCAAAAGCAATCACTGTCTTTGACCACCTGTACCTGCCACCTTTGCCCATAGGGAGGGGATTTTAATGCCCTCTCATCCATGCTCCCGAAGCTACTTTGAAAACAATGGCTGGAATTCATGGTCGCAGTTACGAAAGCATAACATAAAAGGTCGCCACCCTCGCAGTTAGAATTCTTAAGCATCAATCTTTGCTTTCCTTCCGGACAGTTCTTGCAGGAGAACCTTGCCAGCTTGCAAATGAGGGCGCCTGTTTTGTACAAGGTTTGTCCAGTCCGTAAATGAGATCTCCTCGTCCGTGCCAAACTCAGGCAGTCTGCAAATGAGAGCTCCTGTTCCATGCAACGTTCAGGGCATAGTCTGCAAACAGGAGGCCTTCTTCTTCTTCTGCAAATAAGAACCTGTGTGCCATGCAAAGCCGTGTCAGTCTGCAAAGAAGAGTTCCTGTGCCATGCAAAGTCTGGAAACAAGAGCTTCATTCCATGCAAAGCCTTGCCAGTCTGCAAATGAGATCTTCTGCTTCATGCAAATCTTTCTCACTCTGCAAAGGAGATTCATGCAGAATCTGCCAAGGCTGCCATCCTGCATTTCTTTCCCTGCTAAAAAACACCTGAGTTTCAGCATCTGATTAATTGCTGACCAAAGGTAAAGACAGACAAAGCTGCCAGAGTTCAATTCTGGAGTCTGGATTTGGCCCACAGGTTGGAGGTTTTCCTTTCTGTGGCCCGGATCCAACCACATATCACCTTTCTGCGGTAGCCAGCAATTTCATTAAATAGAATGTGAAAGCAATAGGGTCCTGCTTTGTCATTAATATGCTCCATTTTGGTGCACAGGCGCATACCGCACCTGAACATGGAGGCACCATCTTCATCCCAAACAGATTCAGAAAGGAAATGGCGACCTCTTCTCCCCGTTTCTGCTCCCTGAAAGTCATTTCTTTTCCGAATCTGAGCTGGCACAAAGAGAAAGGAAGGCTCATCCAAGCAAGAAGACAGGTAATGCCTCCTAAAAATAACAGCCGTGTTTCACAGCCAGGATGGCGTACTTCAACCAGCCTTTGTAGTTGCAAAAGCCCTGTGATCCCGCTCCCCCTTTTGCCCGCTTGGCACCCACAAGAGGCACCGGGGGATCAAAGCTTTGCCCCCCAACCTGGCGCTGAGCTCTTTCGGAGAGGCTGGCTTAATGGCTAGCGCCTCAGGCCAGGCCTGGGAGCGAGCGTTTTGCTCACAGAAGAGCTTCCCTTGAACTGTTTAGATCCGGCCTTGTTCTGGACGGCGTTGCAGTCAGCCACCGCTGTGACCAGAGCAACTCACTTTCCAGCATGGCAGGACTTTTGACAAGGCAAGGAGGAGGAGAGAGGTGGAGAAAAGCAGCCTCTAAACACCGAACAACCAGCATTGAACGATGACTCTGGAGACCAGGGTTCGAACCTCGGCTTGGCCAGGAAACCCGCTGGGTAAGTCATGCTCTCTCAGCCTCAGAGAAAGGCCAAAGCAAACCCCTTCGCAACAAAGCCTGCCAAGAAACCCTGTGATGGAAACCCACTGAGTGACTTTGGGCATGTCACTCAGCCTCAGAAGATGGCAATGGCAAACGCCTCTCTGAACAAATCTTGCAAGAAAACCCCATGATACAATCTGAAATGATTCAAAGGCACACCAACAAACATCTAACAACAGCAACGACAACCTGAATCCTATCCATAACCTGGACTAGATTTGTTCTCATGCATCCTCACAATGACTTTTTGCCAAACCATTTCCTTGGGTGTGTCTACACTGTCGAAATAATGCAGCTTCACACCACTTTAACCGCCATGGCTTTATCTCACAGAATTCGGGGATCTGCCGTTCAGCGAGGCACCCGCACCTTTGGGCAGAGCAGGCGTACGGAACTACAAATCCCAGGAGTCAATAGGAACGGTGTTTGCAGCACTTAAACCAGTGACACCCTAGAACACAAACCAAGGGATCCAAAGTAAAGGAAAGGAGATTCCCACTAAGCACTGAGTAAAACATTTCTCTTCTACAGTGAGAGATGCTTAGAAGTGGAAGGGGCTGCCTGGGAAGGTGAGGAGGGCTCTCCATCTTTGGAAGTCTTTAAAGAGACGTTGGACGGGCATCTTTCAGGAGAGCTGTAGTTGTGTCTTCCTCGTAGGTTGGAGTAGATGACCCTTGGGGGTCCCTTCCAACTCTGTGATGTCTCCTATGCCTGTATTGGATCACATATGTAAGACTGCAGTCTTGACAGGTGATGGATTAAGATAATAGATCCTACCAGCATACTATATATATATAAATATGGAAAGGTACGGTGCCATCTCTTTCCGTAGCAAGAGCCAACATTGCAGAGCCTCCTGCTCCAAATATCATTTCCCTCCCTCCCTCCCAAACCCATCTGGATTTCAATTAATGTTGTACATGTTTAAATAAACAGCCAAATTTCATGCCGATCCCCCCCTTCTTTTCCCCGGCATCCAAAGAAAGGGCCAGGACTCAGCTTGGGGCAATCTCCCTGTTAGATCTTCCTGAATGCCATCTGCCTTCTCCAAGGGAAAACTCTCAACACTCAAATCAAATCTCCCATCAAATCTCTCCACCTCAGTAGGAGGTTAAAATTCAATTTAAAGTCATTTATTTTTTTTCTGGAGTGTCTTATTTTATGGTGTTTTCTTTTTTAAAGGCAGGTTTTTAAAAAACGAGCCAGGGCAGAAGAGAGCAGCCTTCCGGAAGCCGTTGCAACCCATTCGCTGTATTAAATGAAGAGGACCGCCGCTCGGGTTTCGTGGCGCGTGGGATGGTTGCCCCGGAAGGAGACCGAGGTGAGAAAGACGGCACAGTTCAGAAAGTCCCCTTCTTTTGGGAACACACTGTCAGGCAAACATTGCCTCCTGAAAAATGAACCGGGGTCAATGGAGCATCGTAGGTTTTGCACGATAGGTTTTAGCAGGATAGGTATTGTGTTACGGAGTTTGCGCGATAGGCATTGCCACCCTGGAGTGAGATTTCCCTATTGTTAGGGTTTGAGGACATGCATTCAAAACGGCGAGTCTCTAGATCTTGGATGGTGAATGTTGTGTATCCTGGCATCCATTTCAAGAGGAAAGGTTGGTGAGTTTAAAGGACGGAGTCTTATCTAAGATGGCTCCTCTGTTGTGGGACTTGAGACGGTCTAGGTGAGTCCCTCCTTATTAATCCTCCAGCCAAACTGGGTTTTAATGGTCCCCCTTCCCAGTATGCAACCAGAGGCAACATCCGCCCCATCTCTGACCTATTGGACTTTCCCCCTTTGCCCACAGAAAGGATCTTGTCTCTCACCCATGCCTTTTTGAAACAACAGTTGGAATTCAAGGCTGAAGTTTCAATATTTCTAGGAGTGTTTCTTGCTTTGATTTGGCCACATCCCACCTTTTTCTTGAATGGCCCACATTTCCCTTGCAGTTAGATGCCTGGTCCTCCTGCCTTCAGGGCTGGTGACAATTGCATCCCTCCATTTTGCTCCATGCAAAACCACCATAAAGTACGACACGATGTTCATTGGATCACGGGAAATTAATTTTTGCCTCGAGCTGCAGAATGGCTCTGTCCTGGTGGAAGATTGTACACAAGAGAGAGCATCAAATACACTTCCCTTCTCCCTCCCAGCCAAGGGAACATAAAAACCACAACCCCGGGCTCTTTCTTGAAGCCAAGCCCAATCTTCTTGGGGGCTTTGGGAGCCATCTCCAGCTCAGGTGGATTCTCTGGCCCACTTTTCCGCCATGTCTCCCAGCAAGGCCCCAGTCTCCTGCCTCGGAGGTCCACTGGTTCTCCCTCCGTAATGATCATGAAGTTCTTTTTCCTCCTCCTTGCCACCCCTTTTCTCTCCCCCCATTTCTCCTCTGAGCAGAGATTGCTGCTGAGGCAGCTGCCGGCAGCCTTGGCATTTATTGAGCGCAAAGTAATAATTTATTGTCCTTTGTATGCTCAAAAGCCATCTTCATTATCCGGAGAATTTGAAATGCCGAGCGAAGGAGGAGAGGGGAGTCTTTGGGTCAGCGTTTTCCAGGGGCTGGTGGGGGGCTTTGGTCAAGAGAAGGAGAAGTAATGGATGGAAGGGAGTTGAGACTCCCCAAAAGGGGATGCCAAGTCTTCCCTTGGCTTCATCCCACCCCAAAGCCAGCCTTGCCCAGTTGGCAGCCATTGCCTCAGCCTCTTCCCAGGTTGGTTGGACTGGGAGGCCTTTGTCCTTTTGGGGATGGAGTTTGGAGGGAAACTCTGCAAAATGGTGGAAGGAGGAGGAGGAGGATGGGGAAGAAGAAATAATGAAAGAGCAAGAAGGAAAGGAGAGGAAGGAGGAAGAAGAGGAGGAGGGGAAAGAGAAGAGGCAGAAGAAGGAGGGAAGAGGAAGAGGAAGAGGAAGGAGAAAAAGGAGGAAGATGAGGGGGGAGGAGGCAGAAGAAGAAGTAATGTAAGAACAAGGGGGAGAAGAAAAGGAGAGGAGGAAGAGAGGGAGGAGGAAAAAGAGGAGGAGAAGGTAGAAGAAGAGGCAAATAAGCTTCATAGGGGAAGAGGAAGAAGAAAGGAGGGAAGGAAGAGGGAGATGGAGGAGGAAGAAGAGGAAATAATGTAAGGAGGGGAAGAAGGAGGGGAGGAGGAAGAGACAGAAAAAGAAAAAGAAGAAAATAGGCAAGGGAGAGGAGGAGGAGAAGGGAGAGGAAGAAGAAGAAACAATGTGAGAGAAGGAGAAGAAAAGGGGAAGAGGAGGAGAAAGAGAAAGAGACAGAAGAAGAAGAGAGGGAAGGGAGTGGAGGAGGAAGAAGAAGAAACAATGTGAAAGGAAGGGGGGAAGAAAAGGGGAGAAGAGGAGGAGGAGGAGGGCTAGAAGGAAGAAGAGGCAAAAGAAGAAAGGGAGGAGGAGGTAGGGAAAGAAGAGGGCAAAAAGGCTAAAGGCTCTTGACTTTCTTGGTTGGCTTGCCTTCTAGGACTTGGGGGCGGCTGGGCTTTCAGACCCCAAAGAGAATCAGAGAGAGAGAGAGAGAGAGAGGGAAGGAAGGAAGGAAGGAGGGAGGGAGGGAAGGAGGAGAGGAGGGGCAGAGCTCCCCCGGAGCCCTCCTCCTCCTCCTCTTCCTCTGGGGCTAGATTGCCGGGCGGCGCTTGTCGGAGGCTTACGGTAAGGCGCTGTCTCTGGTGCTGAAGAGGAGCGCAGCCTCGGCCAGGAGAGGAGCAGCCCTGGAGGGGAGCCGGAGCCAGGGGTCCCCCAAGAGCCCAGCAGAGCAGCCCCCAGCCCCCAAAAGGAAGGGAGGAGCGGCCATGGGGGGCTGGAGGGGGGTCTTCCTCCTCCTCCTGGCCTCGGATTTCGGGCTCCGGACTCAAGGTAAACCATGAGGGTCCTCCTTGTTGTTTTGGGGGGGAGGGGATGGAGACCCCAAGATGGGCACAAGGGCTGGAATCGCATGCCAAGGAATACATACACATGGAAAGCCAAGCCACCCACCCACCCGCCCTCCGTCTTCGCAGAAATTGCCTTCCTCAGGTCCCCCAATCCCTCTCCTCCTCCTCTTCTTCTTCTTCTTTCTCCTTTCCCAATCCTTTCTTCCTCTGATCCCCCCCCCTTTTCGAGCCTGGGGGCCAGAAGAGGCTCTGAGGGGGTTGCTTTTGCAATCGTTCAAATAGTATCTTAATACTAGCATTGCTCCAGCTATACGCTTGCCCAAGGCTCTTATTGTCTGACTGGTTGCTTCATGGGTTCCTTGGGGAAAGAATGGATTTCTCCTTCTGTACAACAACACCCCCAAATGCAGCCCCCCCCCCAAAGGCTAGCAATTGTACACAAAGGCAGGCGAGGGAGGTGTTTTTGTGTGGTTTCCAGAGGTTGCCAGTGGTGCATCTGGTGTGAATGTGTGCCTTTTTTGGATGCCTCCAGCCCTGGATGACAAGCCCCTTCCTCCAGCTGCCAACCTCTTCCCCCCAAAGAAACAACCCCATTGAAGCCTGTCTCTATTCCTCCTCCTCTGGACTGCCTTTTGCAACCCTTCCTCCCAAAAACCGTCCTCCACTCCTCCTCCGACCAAACTTCTTCTCCAAGTTGTTCTTCCTTCACTCGGTTTCTTTTGTTTCGTTGCCTTTTGGGGTGGAAGCCGTTTAGGGAAAGACGAGGGAAAAGGAGAATCCAGGTCTTGAGATCATTCCCACCGACCTCCCAAAATATACAAACACACATACACACAAAGGTGTCCCTTCTTTTAAGGGATGTGCTTTATTTGAAGTCTGGAAATAATAATAGGGCCAGTAGGCTTCCCATATCATAATGGACGTCCCTTATTTGAGGGCTGGAAAATCTGACCCTTATAGGGCTAGCTGGTTTCTTCTCTTATCATAAGAGACGTCTTTGCGGAGCAGAAAGCTTGTCCCTTATAGGACTGGCAAAGGTTCCTTATTGTAAGGACTGTCCCATATTTAAGGATCAGGCGGCTTGGGAAATGTGGGAAGATAGCCAGCCCTGTAAGAGGCAAGCTTTCCAGACATTATAGGGCTGGCTGGCATCCCATACGATGTCACAAATCTAGCCCCTTATCATATTGCCAAGGGTCCCATATTATAAGGGGCACCCCTTATTTGAGGGCTGGAAAAGCTGTCCCTTATAGCGCTGGCTGGTTTCCCTTATTATAAAGGACATTATTTAAGAAGCATGCCCCTTATAGGACCCTTATTTGAAGGTTGGAAAGCTTCTCCTTTATAGGACTAGCAGGCATCCCTTATTATAAAGGATTTCTTTTCTCTGTGGTCTGAAAAACCAGCCCCTTATTGTAACGGTTGTCCCATCTTTAAGGACCGTGAAGCTTGTCCCTTTAGGGCTGGCAGGCTTCTCATATCATAAGAGCGGTCCCTTCTTTGAGGACTGGAAAGCAGGTCCCTTATAGGAACGGCTGGTGTCCCTTACTATAAGAGATGCCCTTTATTTGAGGTCTGGAAAACTTGTCCTTTATTATAGGGCTGGATGGTATCCCTTATTATAAGGAAGCCCCTTATTTGAGGGTCGCAAATCTTATCCCTTATCGGACCCCTTATTAGAAGCGTTGTCCCTATTTGAAGGCTGGAAAGCTTGTCCATTTATATGGAGACCGAACCAGATTCGGAGACGAAACCCTTGTATTTTGCAATATGTGTGTCCTCCTTCAAGCCAGAAACGGGGGCGTCGTGTAACCAATGAATAGGGACAACATGTTAATTTCTACGGAGAAACACATGGCGACATTATCTGCAATCAATACTTCCATAAATTTTGACATTTCAGTCGGTAGTGCGCCAACTTGTTCCTCGTCGTGAATTTTGTTGGTCCCTTATCGCTGCGCTGGAAACCTGGTCACATTAATAGACACGCGCCGTAAGTCTCCTTGAGGTGTCCTCTTCTTAATCCAGATTTACTTCTGTCCCTTGACCCTCTCTGGCCCCAATCTGAACCTGTTTAATCCCACGCCAAGCTGGTCTGAGCGGGCATCATGCTCTTACCCCTCTGCCATCTCGCTCTTTCTGCCATGCCAGAAAATGCTTTTGGGGATCATCTCTGGAAAAACAAGGGGTCCTCTACTATTGGGTTGAAGACCCCCAAGACCTAGAAGGTTCAAATGAGGGAGAGCTTGGTTGCAAAGGGTATCTTCGAATGGTCCTGGATGTCTTATGGGCTTCCAAGTCGCATGTCCACCTATGGCGACCCCTATGGATTTTTCAGAGGGTTTTCCTAAGCCAGGAATGCTCAGAGGTGGTTGTAGGAATCCTACAGCGCTTGGGATAACTTGGCAGTCTTCCATCCAGGTCCCAACCAAGGCTGACCCTGCTTAGCTTCCAAGATTTGAAGGTGACCAGGTGCATTTTGTAGGGTTTCTTTAAGCCAGGAAGGCTCAGAGGTGGTTTCCCAGTTCCTTCCTCTGAAATAGAGTCTAGCTATTGACTAGCAGTCCTTCTGGTTGGAGGATTCTGGGTCTGGCAGTCAGCTCTGGAAGTTCTAGTTTGCAATATTTGGGGGAAAGGAACCAAAGTCAGATCAGGGTATATGCCTTCAAGTCAACGTATGGTGACCCCATACATTTCATGGGGTTTTCAGGGGTGGTTTGGCCAGTCCCTTCCCTTGAAATGCAGCCAAGAGCACCAGGTATTTGTTGGTGGTCTCCCATCCAAGGACTAACCAGGGCTGTCCTCCTTGGCTTCCAAAACCAGACACGATCTATTGCCTTTGGGGTATTTTGGCATACACCCTTCATGTCCTGATGCTTTATTTATGACGAGGCTGGATCCTGAGTTCTAGTCTCAGTTGGAGCTTAACCGATGCATCAATTTTTGCACAGTTGAAGAAAGAATTCCCCTGGATTCAAGAGCCCTTCTCTGGAGTCAGGACTATTTGTAGGGAAAGGTGGGGTATAAAGGAAGCAATGTGGGACGGAGAGAATGGGGTGTGATTGATCGATCGATCAATCGATTGTTAAGGGAGGAAATGTTATGGGGTATAAACAAAGTGGTGTGGGGGAATGGGCTGTGATTGATTGATTGACTGACTGATCGATTGATTATTATATGGGGAAATGTTCTGTGGTCTAAACAAAGCGATTGGTATGGCATGTTTGATGGATAAATTGATTCTTATGGGGGGAAATATTATGTAGAACCAAATTCCTTTCAAAAAAGAAATAAGTATTTCCCAAGTTGGGTTGGCATCTTGAAAACGCAAGCGCATACGCACCTTGTTCGCCTTTGGGGCTTTCTAGAAATCCGTGTGTGGATTTTAGGACGGTTCTTGTTTTCTCTCCTCGGGGAATCTATTCTCTCTTCCTCTCCTTCCCTCCTTCTCTCTCTTTCTCGCACACACACACACACGCACCGCATTACAAGCGTCGAAGTAATACCTTTCATCACAGTCTTTTGACAGGCCCCCGTGTTCTTGATTTATCGACTCATATACGCTTTGAAATAATGGTTTTCCCAAGAGACACGGAGGTGTCACAGGTTTGGCTGATGGGGGTGAGCGGCGTTTCTATATCGCGGTTCAGAGATCGGCTCTGGCTTGGTCGCAGCCCATATTGTATTTTGGAGGAAGGGGCGGCCCAAGATATGGGGCTGCCTGGGGCCAAGCATGCACCTTGGCCTTTGACAAGTCCACATTTAAGAAGATTCATTGAAAAGAATGGATTTATATAAGTCCATTCACTGCCCAATCATGGATTCAATAGATTGTCTAGTAGAGTCCAATGGACAAGATCCAGGAAAGAATGACACGAGGCAGAAAATCTTGTAAGCCTCTTCTCCCCAGATTCAGTATCCATGTGTGGAAAAATGTGTCCTCTCTAGGCATTTCTGGGTCCTCCGGGGTCACCTTTTAGCCCAAGCATGCCATAGAATTGAGTTGGAGGACCTAGAAATGCGTAGTGTTCTCTCTAGGCATTGCAAGGTCATCTAGAGCGATTCTGTGGTCAACCTGTGGCCCAAATATACCATAGAGTCACACTGAAGGACATAGAAATACCAAGAGAAGTGTCCTCTCTAGGCATTTCTCTATCCCCCAGAGCAATTCTATGGGCAACCTCGAGACCAAAGATACCATAAATCACGCTGAAGTGTCTAGGAATGCCTTGAGAAGTGTCCTCTCTAGGCATCTCTAGGTCCTCCAGGGTGAGTCTATGGTATGCCTGGGCCAGAAGTCATTCGTCTCATTGAAAATAATAGGGTTCTCTATCATCCCCATTTTCACGTATCCTCAGGGATCTTGGAGTGTAACCTTGGAGATACAGGGGTCATACTGTAGATTAGATAGATAGATAGATAGATAGGTAGATAGATAGATAGATAGATAGATAGATAGATAGATAGATAGATAGATAG
>NC_056532.1:6163569-6232783 GCF_019175285.1 Sceloporus undulatus | reverse complement strand
ATAGATAGATAGATAGATAGATAGATGGAATAGCAATCCAAGATACAAGCAAATGGATCACTAGCTTCTCCTAAGTAAACCCATCAGCCTGAATCCTGTCCAAACTAAAGTGGACCCACTGAGTAAACTGTTGACTTCTGTAAGTAAAATAAATCCCATTGATTCAGTAGGTCTGCTCTTTAAGGCCCCAACGTCCCCCCGCAGTGACCCACAGAGAAAGCCTCAGTTGCATAATTTCTTAAGGATTATAAAGCCGTGCGCCTGTGTGCGTGCGCACGTGCGCACGTGTGTGTATTTAAGAAATAATGAAGAATAATTGGAGGGCTTTTCTTTCCAGGAGCAAGCTTGACTTTGAGGTTGAGAGAGCTTTGAGATCCCACGTATGTCTAAAAATACCCGCGATTGCTCCCTGGCGTATCGCATTAATTGCTCTCGAAAGTAATCCGAGTTTTTTGACTTGCAGGCAGAAAAGCTGATTAGAATATTACCTCTTTCCCTCCACCATCCCCAGCCCACAGCAAACTCTGGGAACGCAAGGAAACCTCGGGGGGGAAACTTACTCCCCAAACCTTATTCTCGGGCGATCCAAGGATGCTTTAAGTTGCCTTCGTTTGGGCTGGAAGGTAAAACTTGGACCCGAACCATCCCTTGGAGGAAACATTTTCTGCAGATTGAATCTGAGTGTATAAAAGGGGACACAAAATGGGTGGCGGAGATATGAGCTCCTGTTTGTGACGTGAGGAATGATCGGAGCCGGCCCTACCATGAGGGAAAATGTGGCACCTGCCTTGTTGTATAAGTTACACATGGCACACCCATCAAAACAATGGGATTTCCCTCTGCGTTGAGGTCAGTGTTCAACAACGGACTTGTGTCTAGTTGGGATTAAATGCCCAAAGTTCAAGCGTTGAGCTGAGATCCAGGGGTCTCCTCTTGGAATGGGAGAGGGACCACCTTCTCTTTGGCCTCAGGCAACAGAGTGTCTGCGCATGGCCCTGGCATTTGGGTACAGAACAGGAGAAAGCTCATCTTCTCCTGGACCTCAGGGAGGAGAATATTTAGGGACGGCCCTGGTTCTTGCATGGGAGAGGAGCCATCTTGTTGTTGCCCTCCGGCAGTAGAATCTTTGGGGATGCCCCGGCCATTTGGATAGAGAATGGTAGAGACGCCATCTTGCCCTTGGCCTATGCGTTTGCCAGCATGGTAAACCTCAGACTAAATCTGGACTGTTTTAAGGCGGCGTGGTCTAGTGTTTGGAGATTCGGTTTAGTATTCTGTGAAGCCAGGGTTCGAATCAGCCATGGAAACCTCTGGATAATTCGGACCAAAACCTTAGGAGAGGGTCGACATACTGGAAATGTCAGAGTGTACTGGTTGGACTAAGACTCTGAAAGGCCAGGGTTCAAATCTTCTTGATAGTAAGAGCTGTTTGATAGTGGAAGACGCTGCTCCCTCAGAGGGTCTCCTTCTTTAGAGGCCTTTAAACAGAGGCTAGACAGCCATCTCTCACTGGGAGTGCTTTGGTTGTGAGTTCTTGCTTGGCAGAAGGGGCTTGGAATGGATGCCCTTTGGGTGTCCCACCCAACCCTAGGCGTCTATGACACCCCTAGGGCCAAGGGGCATCGGTTCCCTCCAAAAAACAACACACACGCACATGCGGCTGAAACCATCCTCTCAGCCAAGGCTGAGCTTCAAGTGTGCCAAATTAGGAAAGCTGGCTGGATTAACCGCACGCTTTTTCCTCATTGCCGACGCTTAGGCCTTCATCCTCTTTTTGGCTATTAATTGAGGACGGACTTTTCCGTTGCATGGGGAGCTTTGGAGGGGACAGAGGCATCAGACTTCCAGATTTGTTACAAATCCTTGGTTTGATCCCGTCCAATCATGGCGATATTAACTCTCGAGCGTCTCTCGCACCATATGCCCGGTTGACTCAGAGATGGGCGAGCTTCCCTCCTTGGGAAGACAAGGCAGCGCTCCTGGATGCTTCAGAGAAGACACAGATTTGCCGAGAGAAGACATTGCCGTCAGGAGCTGTCAAGAGACCCACGGCTTTCGTTTTAATGAACGGGACGGGCCCGATATTTGCCGATTCGGCATTCGGCGACAAAGGGACTCAGATCCTGGCACCAATTCAAACGGGTTTGCAGTTCGTGGATTAATCCTTCTGGCCAATTTTGTGCAAAAGCAAGATGTGCCAAAAAGTCTAGAAATTTCTAGGCACGACGGGAACCTTCGCGTTGGATTTCTCCCCGATGGCACAGAGAGAAGAAGAGCCAAAGATCTGGATGTGCTCCAAGGAAATGTAATCCCTCTGCAAAAAGTCTCCGAAGGAGGGATGCTTAATATATTATTATCATTATTATTTGCGAAATGTCAGCCTGGAATTGATTTATTATCACCATTATGATTATCACTTATTTACCCAGGAAAGGTCCGTCAACAAGAAGGGAGGGAGGTGATGGATTCATTTCCATCCTGAACCGCAGGGCCTCTCATGATCGGCAGGAGATTCGGAGCAGAAGGCAAAAAGGATGAGAAAAGGAGAACCTTCTCCACCAAAATGGAGTCCGTTTAGTCCATTTAGCTTTGGGGCATAGGATGCTTTATATTGTATCTGCTGATCTTAAAGGACTAGAGGGCATCTACACGATGGAAACAACGCACTTTGATATCACATTAAGAGTGGTCGCTCCATCCTAAGGAATTCTGGGGTCTGGTGTTTTACAAGGCATTTCGCCTTCTCTGCCAAAGAGAGATGGTGCTTCACCAAAACTACGAAGCCCAGGATTCCATGGCCGTTAGTGGTGTCAAACTGCATTATTCCCACTAGATGCCCAAACTCTGCACCCCAAATCAGCCAGGCTGAAAGTGACTTATCTTCTTGGCATAAGGATGGCTGCTTTATGCCCACTTCTTGGCTACTCTTTGGAGCCGGTGCCTCTTTGAGGTTCAGCTTGGCTGCCTCCTCGATCCCATGTCTGCCACACTCCACAACACTTGCTGCGGCTGCTGATATTGCAATATATCCACCTGCTCCAACTTTTGAGATTGATTTCCTCAAAGGCCAAGGAATCGGCTGGCTCCTCTCGGCATTTGCGGAGGAGCCAATCTTAACGCCCGGGTGAGAAAGAGAGAGAAAGGAGAGGTGTTAGCAGCACAAAGCCACTGACTCAGTACTTTCCCCCTCTTCCAAGCCAGGTTTCTTCTTCCCCTCTTCCTACTCCACTTCCTTCTTTTCTTCCCCTCTTCATGCTATTATCTGACATTAGTCAATCGCTTTGCAAACCTATATGAGGAACATCAGGGAAAGAAGATCCATGATGCCCCACTGGGCATTCATCCCTCTCTGAGGTGTCACCCAGTGTGGTCCACACTCCATTAGTGATGCCCACTGGGCATTCATCTGCTTCTGAGGTGTCACCCAGTACCATTGCACCCCTCCACACTGCCACGAAATGCCCCACTGGGTGTTCACCCTGTCTGAGGTGTCACCCGGTGTCGTTGCACCCCACACACCGCCATGTGATGCTCCACTGGGCATTCACCCCTCTCTGTGGTGCCACCTGGTGCCATTGCACCCCACATGCCGCTATGTGCTGCTCCCCTGGGCATTCATCTGCCTTTGAAGTGTGACCTGGTGCCATTGCAGCCCACATGCCACTATATGATGCCCCACTGGGCATTCATCTGCCTCTAAAGTGTCACCTGGTGCCATTGCACCCCATGTGCCACCATGTGATGCCCCAATGGACATTCAGTACACTCTGAGGTGTCACCCAGTGCCATTGCATCCCCCACACTGCCATGAAATGCCCCACTGGGTGTTCATCTCCATCTGAGGTGTCTCCTGGTGCTGCTTTTGTCCCCACAACCCCATAGTGATGCCCCACTGGGCATTCATCCGCCTCTGAGGTGTCTCCTGGTGCCATCTGCACCCCTCACATCCCCTAATGACTCCCTTGCCTCTTCTTTCCTCCATTTAGCCAAACATTGCTTTGTACAAGGATACGGGAGACGTCTCAGAAAGAATGCGGTGGCGATTTTTCTTTTTTGCAGAGGGTAACCGTGTGCATCCCTCTTTGTGCAAGTCCCCAGAGGGATCGCTAGGGCTTGCGCATGTGTCTTCTGCCACCCATCCCTGGCGTTTCGAGGGGGAAGCATTCTCTCAGCAGGTGCCCCTCAGGGCAGCCAGAGGACATCCTCGGAGGAGGAAACCAGGACCGTGGGCTCACCTTTGAGTCAACTCCTGTCTGCTGGGATGGAGCCAAAGAGGGAAAACCGAGACCCGGCGCCTCCTGGGAGCCGGAACATGAGCCGATAAGTGTCAAAGCAAGGAGTATTTTCTCTTTTAAAACTATTATTTTATTCTTTTTTTGGTCTCTGTTTTGTCTTTCTTTTTTAAAAAAGAAAGGCACGGATAAGTGATGCATGTCTTGAGCCCTGGAACAAGAAATAAAGATCCTCCTGTTTCGGTAAGAATAAAACAGGAGATCAGAAGCACCGAAGGGCCTCCGAAGGTTGTCCCTTCTGCCATTTCTCCTCTTTCAGAAAAAGCCATTGGAGACAGTGTGTTTGAGCGGTTAGAGCCCTAACTTGGGAGCTCAAGGTTTTAGCCTCCCTCGAGAAGAAACGAAAGGGTGCATCTACACTGTTGAAAGAATGCAATTTGACATGGCTTTAACTGCCACAGCTCCATTGCATACAATCCATGGGATGCGTAGTTTTTGGTGGGCCACCAGTCCTCCTTTGACCGAGAAGTCTAAAAGGACCTTGCAAAACTACAAATCCCAGGATTCCAGCTATGAGTCCCAAATAGGCCTAGTATTGCTTTGACGGGTTGGCATCAGGAAGTGGAGATGCCAAGACTTGAACGCAGAACCTGGCATGAGATGCCAACCAGGGTCTCTAAAGCCGAGCTAGTCTCCCAGGGTGGGACCCAGAGGTGGAAGCGATGGGTGCGGTTGTCTGCAAAGAGGAAATCTTGCTCACCGTTGGAGCCGAGATTCTCCCCGAGTGCCTGAAAATTGCAGCTTTCCAGAGATATCTGTATTTTTAGCTTTGCGTTGTAATTAATCTTGCTAAGGGGATTGGGGCAGGCGCTGCGTCTTTCTCCTTGAGAGCTTAAGAGTGGTGCTGCGTCTCTCTCTCTCTCTCTCTCAGTCTCTCTGGAGTGCAAATGGAGAGAAGGTGGAAAGGAAGGATAAATGTTAACCCACTCCCCAAAAAGAAACCAGAGAAATGGGAGAAGGAAAAAAGGTGATGCTTTTGCCTTTGCCTTTGCCTTTGCAAGCGGCTTCTGCCAAAAGGAAGCCCACCTGCCCTCTTTAAGTACAGTGGTACCCCGGGTTACGAAAATAATTCGTTCCGCCGCCGCGTTCGTAACCCGAAATCCTTCGTAAGCCAAAAAAGCCATAGGCGCTAATGGGGAAAAGCCGCGATTTCGTGCGAAATAGCGCCGAAAAGCACCAAAAAATTTTTCGTAACCCGAAATAACCTTCGTAACCCGGAACAGTTTTTTCCTATTGATTTTTTTCGTAACCCGGAAATTTCATAAGGCGGTGCTTTCGTATCCCGGGGTACCACTGTATCTCCAGGATGCATCTACATTGTAGAAATAATGTGGTTTGATGCCACTTAAAGCAGTCAGCTCCACATCCTATGAAATTCTGGGAAGTGTAGCTTGTTGCGGCACCAGAGCGGAGCAAAGTGGTACCCAACTGGATTATTTCTGCGGTGCGGATGCAGCCAGCTGCCAGAGCAGAGTCTGGTTTGCCATCAAATTGTGTTCCCTTGACAGAAGCAAGTTTGCAAAGAGGAGCACAGCATGGGAAGGTTTCTTTCCGGCACTAAAGCTCCCAGAATCCCCAAGCCAGGTTCCCCAGGCTTCTGGGAATTGTAGTTCACTCAAGAAGGATTCTGTTAATGCTCTGGAGAGGAGCATGTAGAAACCCCACCATCTCCCCTCTGTATCCCCAGATATGGCTTAAGCTGACAGTCTTTTAAAGTGCTCCTGCGGCTCAGAGCGCAGTTCGGCTTTTTTCTTCCGTCTTCTAAGAGCAAAGCAGAACGCTGTGTTCTTCTCAGCGGCCGAGACATTTTTTCCTCCCAGATTATGATTATGGCAGAGCAGAAAATTGACTCCAATTTGCCAGAGGGAAACCCGGCCGGTTGCTTACTTAGCACAGCGGTTAATCTGGCCTTGCTCAGGACGCCGACCGAGCCGCGGCCGTTCCCCGTCTGGATCCAAACCTGGGCCTTAGAAACAGGCTCGGGGGCTAAAACTCTGTCCAGATGTCCAGCCTGGCTCTTGTTGTGTGCCTTTGCTTTGCTCTTGTTGTGAGCCTTCAAGTCGTTTCTGACTAATGGAGACTCTGTCACAGGGTTTGTGGCCTTCCTCTGAGGCTGAGAGAGTGCGACTCGCTCACATTTGGTACTGTGTTACTCAGGGTCCTTGCATCGAACTGTGGTTCAGTTAGAACTCAGGGTCCCCCTCCATCTAAGCTGTCTGGCCCAAACAGCCCTTCCATTGAAAATGGAAGGCATGTATGTGCATTTTTGCACCCACAACAACCATCTCTGTGCATTTTTGCACCCGCAGCGTTTGCGCACAGCCTCGCCGGGCCTTCATTCCTCCTCCAGCCGGAGAAGAGAGGTTAGTCAAGGACATGCACGCACCTCCTTTCCATCCCAGCGGTGGCAGGCGGGCGATGCCAAGCTCGCTGTGGTTAATAGAGGTCAGGCAACGTGGAATTGTGTTGCGGAAAACAACACTCGCTTTTCCCCCTCGGCTCAGGTAGCTGGGTCTCTGCCTCCCTCTCCTCTTTTGCGCAGACGCCTTTCTGCATCTGCCTTGGATGCATTTCCGAAATGGACCCCTTGGACCTTTCCGCCGCCCCTTTGGGAATCATTGCCCTGAATTATGCCCGATCTTTTCCTTGCTGAGCTTTGGCTTATTTTCTGATTCATAGTAAGGGATGCTAGGTTTTTGTGATCCTGGTTTTGTCCATTTTGATTCGGGTGGCATTTTAAAAAATGCAAGCCGATCAGAAGTTCGAGAGGCCCTCAGAAATGACCAAGAAATTGGAATGCATTCATCTAACATTTGTATGTTGTCGTTTGTAAAATAGGAATATAAAATGCAATGTTTATGTCTGGATCTCTAGAGGCACTTTTGATCGCCTGAAGTCCTCGCCGTCGTGTAGTTTGTGCACGAAAACGGCATTGTGGATGTGTGCGTCTGTGTGGCAGAGAGATTGCTTTTCCTACAAACCAATCACCCTGAACTGTGGCGTTGCTAATCCGGCCTTGTGCGGATATTTCTACAAGCCAATCCCTTTTGCATCTTTATTAGCCAAGCTGGGCTTCTTCTTTTTTTTCCATGCACCGATTCCCTGGACAACGTTGGACCACAACGCCCATCATCCCAATCCCAGTGCATGCTTATGGGGATGATGGGAGCTGAAGTCCAAGCATGTCAGAGGGGGGCGAGCGTGCCCACCACTGTTTTCGGGAGTGTTTGTCGGAAACGCACACGAGGGTTGCAAAAGCGATGGCGCGGAGAGGCCCGTTACATAAAATGCCATATGTTGCCGGACGTATTCATAATCCCAGCGTTGCGCAAAAGACTGGAAAGGAAAGAAAGAAAATAAGTCACAGAGGGGAAGAGAAGCAGCACCTGTTTGTGTGTTTCATAGGAGGGATCTTGCCCTTTTTTGCAAAGGGGTTTCCAGCAAGATGGGAGCTTATTGCAATGTGAGTTTAAACGTGGATTAGGGAGAAGGTCTTGCAAGAGCTATTGGACAATGTAGTCCAAAGACCCTCTATGTCTTTCTCCTACTTCTTCCCTTTTGCCTCATTGGGATGCCAAGAGACGGACAGATCGCTCTGGCCCCAGATTACAGTTTATAGAATCAGAGAACCCTAGAGTTGGGCTGGGTGACCCTTGGGATCCTTTCCAACTCTAGGATCCCACCATTCCCAAACTCAGAAGTCAGCACACAGAAGCCTCCGTCATCTTAGCCAGCAGTCTGAGATTCTGGAAGCTGAAGTCCAAACACCTGGAAGGCCAGAGTTTGGGAATTATTGATCTAGGCACTGCATTACACTACTATGTGTTGGCAACAAACCTGGCGTAGGGTAACACCGACTGGGCGACCCACGCTCCCCTACCAACCAATTTTGGGGGTGGCATAAAGCACTACCAAAGATGGAAGGGAAGGAGGCTGAGATGAATTGGGAAAGCAGAGAGGTAGGTCTTTTTGATGCCCGCTGTGCCAGTTTAATGGTTTTTAATGAGCAATTACCTTTAGTCATTCCCTTAATTTCTGAATATCAATAAAGTTAATTAAACTCGGCATGCGTCGTTCCCGGGGCAGAAGCGGCGGATTAAAAGGCGGAATGGCACTCCGGTGAGAAGGCCCAGAGATGGTGGATAGCAGAAACAGAGGAGAGGGACGGAAACTGGGTCGGCGTGGGATGTCAGAGAAGGGAAAAGGCTTGCATTTGGTTCCTTCCTGGAGATCTGGAGGAAGAAAGAGCTTAAAGAAATGCAATGTCAAGCAGAGATCAGAGGAGGAGAAGCGGAACTGGAGACTCGTCCTCTTTGCTTTGGGGTCAGGCCTGGTGAGGTTGCCACCTTTGCAAAAAGGGATCCATCACATGCCAGGCAGCTTTGGCCTCCTGGGCCTCCAGGAGATCAGAGATCTCTGCGGTTGACTTGGTGACCTCCTGCTCCGAGGGTCACCTTTGAATCCTGGTTGCCCTTCTCTGGTTAGAGGTTTTCTCTTCTCTCTCGGAGGTGGGTTGCAGCATGAGATTTTGAAGACTCGCTCCCCTTCCTCAACTGCACTGGAAGAAAAGACAAGGATGGCATTCGCCGCAGAGAAGCCGAGTCGAACCTTGCTGTTGTTGTTGTTGTTGTTGTGTGCCTTCATGTCATTCCTGACTGGTGCCAACCCTTGGCCAGATTCATTCAGAGGAGGTTGGCCAAGGCCTTCCTCTGAGGCTGAGAGAGTGGGACTTGCCCAAGGATTCCTGACTGGAGGACCAAGATACGGGAATGTTTGGGTTCCCAAAAACACTTGGAGGATCAAGATTTGGGAATGGCTGGGTGAGATCACAGGCTGGGATGGATCCATCCTCTTGGCCGCCATGGCATTAACTGCCATATTTGATGTCAAGGACCATGGTTGCCCTTGGAAGTACAGAGTGGCACTCCTAATCCAATGCCAACCCAACAGGGAGTCCTGCCAGGGGTCTCCAGCCGCCGAACCCATGCGTCGGAGAGCAGCTGCCCGTAAACATTGGCACCCGGGTGGGCGATTTTTTTCCTTGTGGCGGCTGCGGCTGCCGCGACGAAGATAATTTGGCCTCCAATCAATTCTTTAAACACGCCCGATTGAAAGATTGCCTTTTGAAAACGCGGCCCATAAACAGCGCGGTAATGGGTTCGGCTGGAAAAATAAGCCATCGGTGGAATAAACTGACAAAACAGGCGGGGAATAGAAGGGGGAGGAAGAAAGAGAGAGATTGCGTGTGTCTGTGTGTGTGCGCAGTTGTGTTTGTGCAAGTGAGATTTAGAGAAGAGGGAAAGGGAGAGGAAGGTTGCCTATATGCTTGTGTGTGTGTGTAAGAGAGAAGGATTTTGTGTCTATCTGCAGTTGTGTGTCTTTATATCCAGGGTAGCCGTGTTAACCATATAGCATACAATAACATCCAAAATCCACAAAGTCAGGATACTGCAAAATACAAACCTCTCCCAGGAAGATATTTCACTTCCTTTCTTGGGGAGTGAGACTAATTTGGCAGAGCCCCCAAGTCTGGGGCAGTCTACCTTTTGGAGTGCCAGGGGTGGGGGGGGAAGAAGCCGACTGGGTTCCTTGGACCGGTGCATTTGCATACGTACTTTGGATCCGCTCATGAAAATTGCATAAACCACCCGGACAAACTCTGTTTGAAAGACAAGACTATAAATAAATCCAACTCAAGCTCTACAGGGAACCAGAGACCGGAGCGGCACAGACCTTTGATCCAAACGTATGCCACTTTGGGGTCGGGTTCCGGCACCAGAGGCCTGCGCAACGGTCTTTGCTCCGTACTGTTTCCATCGCTAACTCAGAGGCGCACAAAGCTGGTTTGCGCGGCACAGCTACCCGGAGGCAGCCCAAAAATGTGTCTTCTGTTCTTGTGTTTTTTGTTTTGTTAGCATGGTGCCGTTCTTGCATGTAAATCACGGCTCAAGGCCTTGCCAACCGATCTGCAACGGAGGAATCCGTTGGGGCACCGATGCCCATTTGCAACTTCTCACCAGCCCCGAGGAAAGATCTCTTCTCCTCACCGGCCTCGGGATCCTTGGATTTTGCAGGAAAGCCATTACTGCGAAGTTTGCATGTTCCAGACCCCGCTGGGGTTGCCTCTGTCTATATATAATTCAGATCCGGTAACAAGTCGTGGCAGAGGGTTAAAATATTAATCAGCTCAGAGAACGTCGACACTGCGCCGCGAGAAGAGAAAAGGAAGAAAGCAGAAGGAGACGTGTGGAAAATTCAGGGTCGGTTGTAATGCAAACCCTCTCCTCAGTTGTCTACCCACATTTGGACCGAGAAGGTGGCTTTGGGGCTGTTTTGGATCCCAGCTCGGTTGAAAAGAAGGTGCCAGTGTACTACGTCTCTCTCCAGATGCATTTGGGGAGGACGCAAGAGTCAGCGCCTTCTCGGTGGCTGCTCCCAAACGACCGCAGAGAGCTAAACCGACCCCCTTCCAGCTCCCTTTCCACCAATATCATTACGTTACAATATTACGTTACATTGCCACACTCGCACCATCTTTTCCGCTGAGCTTTGGCATTTTAAAGGGATGCAGGTGAACGCCAGCGTGGCCTAGCGGTTTGAGCTTTGGTCCAGGAACTGGATGCCAGGGTTCGAATCCTGTCTTGACCATGTAAACTCACTGGGGGACCTTGGGCGAGCCACACTCTCTCAGCCTCAGAGGATGGCAGTGGCGAATCCCCCCTGAAGAAACCTGCCTAGAAAACCCCACAGTAGCTTCACTTTAGGGTCGCCATAGTCAGAAATGAAGGCGCACAACAGCGCATGGTGTGGTCTGCACCCTCCTGGCCCCCATAGTTGAGAGCCCTTGCTCTCAGTCCAAAGCAATGCTTTGCCCCGAAGACATGGGTGCGAGGGTCTTCCCTCCACCGCCAATGGAGTGGAGAAAAGCGAAAGACAGGCTATGCGCATGTGTCATGTATCTATTGATGAATTAAGCCCTAGCAAGAACATTTTCTGTGCTGCGCTCGAGACTTAGATTGCAAAAATCGGAAAGCCGGCTTGATCCACACCTCCGTGCACTCGCTGTTGTTGTTGTTGTCGTCGTCATTGCCGTTGTTCTTTTAAAATAAATCCTTTAAATTGTGCCACCTTTGTTATATCCACCGCTGCGCCTTGTTCAATAGCATTAATTCTGAGATGGCTTTAGATGATTAACTCGGAGCACTTTGGATGCAAACCGTAATGAAATACGCATTGATCGCTTTTGCAATCCTGCCCCCAGATAAAGTTGTCGTAGTCGGAGAATAATGCTTTATATATTTCTCTTCTCCCTCACCGACGCGCCGAAAACAATCGTGGACGGGCGAGCGCCAGACGCGTTTCCGCTTGCTGGTATTTCGCGGAGACCAAAGAAAGAAAGAAAGAGGCGCGGAATAAAACGCAGAGCCACAGAGACCAGGCGGTGACTTAGTGTGGATCTCTTCTATTTCCCCGGAGAAAAATCCTGTTAGGGATGACGCCGGGAATGAAGGCTTCTTTATAAATAAGAGATAGATACACAAATATTTTTACAAGCCGAACAATAGGGAAAATGGTGACTGGTGCTGAATAAAGGAATGAAGAACTGCATCGCTGCAAGGAAAAAATATATATCTATTTATAAAGAGAGAGAAACATGGATGGGAATTGTAAAGCTGATGCTCTTTGAGAACATTGATGGAAGGAGAGTCAAAAATCTGGATGCGTCAGTGCTACAAATCCCTTTTTAGCTACTGGAAGTTGCATTGAGTCCCAGTCTAGGAAAAGGATATTCATACCAGTTGTTATTGTTGCTGCCATTGTTGTTATTAATAGTCCCTCTGAACGAATCTTGCCATGATAGGTTTGCCTTAGGGTCGTCGTAAGTCAGAAACGACTTGGAGACACACAACAACAAAAGGTGTGTGTTTCTTTTAACTATTGTAAGTTGCACTGAATCCAAGGCGAGGAAAAGGGCAGGGTATACATACCACCGTCATCATTGTGATCAATGCTCCCTCCGAAGAAATTGCCAAGAAAACCCTGTGATAGGGTCACCATACGTTGAAAAAGACGTGAAGGCACACCATCACAACACAACCACAATGATGCCAGCCCACTTTAGGGTGTCACCTTGTGTGGTTTGCACCCCTCGCACATCCCTAGTGATGCCCATGCAACCTGAAGCCTTAAGCAGAATGCCAGCCATGTTCCTCCTTGTTGTGGCTTCTTGCGTTTGACCAAGGGATGTGTCATGGAAACTTGGCATCCCCTTCCTTGCTTGCTTCCTTCCCTCCTTTGTGCTGTTCCTTGAGTCGCTTACAAGGTCAAACTGCGTTGCTTTTGCCCCCCTTTTCTGTCCCTCCTTCCACCTTCTGTCTCTCCTTCCCTCCTTATCTCAAGCACACATGCCCGCAGGGGGATGGAGGCTGGCGGAGGACGGGCACAACACGTCCGCCAATGCCAGGAGCAAAGCAACAACTCTTTCCTCACCTCCTTGCAGGCATCAAAATCCTCCTTCCCGGAGGAACTGGCATGGAGGACCAACTGTGGGAGCAGGAGACTCCAAATCCTCCGTTAGCTCCACCGCTAAGTTTGCATCCACACTGCGGATATAACCCAAACTGGCACCACTTTAACTGCCATGGCTCAGTACTATGGGATTTGCAGTCTTGTGAGTGATTTCGCCTTCTCTGTCGGAGAGCCCTGGCGCCACAAGAAGTGACCTCTCCCAGGATTCCACGGCATGGAAGCCGTGGCAGTTAAAGCGGCACCAAACTGGATTATTGCTGCGGTGTGGACGCAGCTGTAAGAAACCGAAAGAGCTTTGGATGGTGAGGAAGGAGAAATTCAAGGCACCTGTTTTCGTCCGCGGCCCCAGATTGTGGGCAGAGATGAAAGCAAGAAAGCTATTTTGGGGGATCCAGAAGCGACTCTGTTGTGGGTTTTAGTCCGAACTTTCTGGAACTCTTTGGGCAAAAGGCGTCTTCAGTTTGGCTAGAACTGCGGCAGTGTCACTATCCACCAGGAGAGTTGCTCCTCTTTCGCATCCTCAGCCAGCTTTGCTTCTCTCCGCTCCTCTTTCATTTTGGCTCCCTTGTGTTGCTTGAATGAGACCCTTTCAAACAAGACGGGGGCAATTTTAGGCTCCTGAGTAATTTCGCTTCAAAAGGAGCTTGATGTCGCCGGAGCAAAAATGTAATTACATTCCTCCTCCATCTTTCCCCCTGCGCTTTCTAATTCTCTTTTTCTCACACATCCAACAGACATAGACACAGGTAGGAAGAAGAAAGACAGAGGTCAGCAGGCTTAAGTGGAATGGATGGAGCCAGGGAGGAAAGTCGCTTCCAAGGGGGCAAACTAAGGACCCTCTGCCCCCACTTCCACCCCAAAAAAGTCAGAAAAGTCCCCCAAGAAACTCTAGCCGACATTTTGTCCTGATGCGGCAGGGATATTCCCAGTGACTCCTCTGCCAGCCCACTTTCTCAGCTGCTTTGAAAAGGTCCCAGATTCTCTCTCTTCCCTGCCGCCTTCCCCTTTTTGTTCCCAGTTTTGACAAAATGTGCACATTTTGTCTTTCAGTTGTAGCAAAATGACTTAAAAGTGCAAGAGTCATTTGCACTCAGTTAACGGAAGTAGAGAGGAAAGAGTGGGATCTTGCCCTTCCCAGTCCCTTAGGCAAAAGGGATATAGCAGTCTGACATAGCATCCACCTTGCGCAAAGATGATGGCCAACTGTCTCTTCCTTCCTTCCTTCCTTCCTTCCTTCCAAAGCCTCATAGTTTTACCACTTTCCTTTCCTCCCTTCCGTCCTTCCATCTTCCTGTCTTCTTCTGTTTTACCATTGCTTTGCTGTTTTCTGCTTTTCCTTCCTTCTCTCCTGCCTTCTTCTGGCTTCCAAGGCCTCACAGTCCTTGGCTTTTCCTTCCTTCCTTCCTTCCGCTTCCTTCTGTTTTTCCTCCTTTGCTGCCTGGGAGTTAAGCCTCCTCCCTGGGGAGCTTTCAGGGCCATTTTGCCAAAGAAATCCAGAGACTCAGAGAAATTGGTGCACTTTGGCCCCTGGGGTGACTTTGGTCAATTAAGAGGCGATCCCTGGCTTAAAGGGCTGAACGGCGGAAGTCGCTGGGGATTTCTCTGGACGGTCGGATGGACGGAGGGCAGGTCTCCTTGTTGATATCTGCCAGCCGTAGCAGAAGGCCATGAGAAAAGCACCAGCCTGATCTTGGAAGCTAAGCAGGGCCAGCCTGCTTAGTCTTTGGAGGGGAGACGGTTGACGCCTCCCAGGTACTGCTAGGCTCTATTTCAGAGGAAGGGATTGTCATAGCCACCTCTGAGGATTCCTGGCCTAAGAAACCCTACAAAATCCATGGGGTTGCCACAAGGATACACACACGCACACAAAGACAAGATCTGACTTTGGTCCCTTTTCTCCAAATGCTGCAAGCTGGAACTTCCGGACTTTTTGGACTGTCACAGCCCTGGGGATTCTGGGATTGGCAGTCCAAAAAGAAGACCTTTCCCCAAGCCCAGAAGGACTGCCAATGAATCCTGGGTGCTGTTGGCAGTATTTCAGAGAAAGGAACTGGGTAAAATCACTTAGGGGTATCTCAAAGAATAACCCTACGAAATTGTAGAGGCCGGCTACTAGTCCGAGCTGAAGGTTCAAGTGGTCTGACTCTGGTTTGGCTGCTGCCTACCTCCCTGTTCTCACATCCACTGCATAATCCATGCGCTTAAAGCTGCTCAGCCAGGCCTGGCTTTGCAATTCTGGCACCTCATTTTCCTCTAATGGATCTCGCAACCGCCTCCTTCCCTTCCAGCAAATGAAGCCCCACGGCGTCCAATTTGTTAGGCCGCATGTGGCCTTCCCTGGCACTGAGGGGGGGCCCACCCTGGACCCAGCCAGAAAGAAGGGGGCACAGTGGGGTGTTGCTTTTTTGGGGTAGGGGAAACAGCACCCCCAATTACTCAATGCACCTCCCCAAAGGATGCTGTGCCGCCTTGTTGGAGGGAGGAGGACGGAGACATGGGGACGCTGGGCTCTGCAGCTGCTTGTCATCCCCACTGTTCGTGGAAATTGCTGTGCAAATGCATTCGCTCTGGAGGGAGAGGCGTTGAATTGAAATTATGCGGCTGGGGAAGGGAGGATTGGGGAGGAAGGGGGAGAGATGGCAAGCTGAAATTGCAAAGGCAGCAGAGGCCAGAAACCCAAGCATCTCTTTGCAAGGTGCTAGTCCACAAGGAAGGAAGAGAACAGGGATCAGTCAAAGCAGGTTGAATCTCTGGAGCAGTGATTCCCAACGTGGGCAGTAGGCCTCCCTTTCCATGGGGCAGTGGAAAGATCCAAGGGGAGGTTGAGGGGGAAAAGGGGTGGCGGGGGGACCTTCAGTAAAGGACTGATGCACAAGAAAGACAAGGGGAACCAGGGGCCTTAAGGGCCATGCGGAGCATGAGAGCTCTAGGAAACATCTTTTCAGAGTGCCTTAAATGCACCGCACAACCTTGCAGTTCACTTGTGGGGTGGTGTCTCCCACTCTCCACCTCCCCACATGAACACTCTCACTCACCCTCTCTCTCTCTCAGCCGCCTTGGCGTTCGCTGGCAGCGGTGGCTGGGAAATTCTTGCAAGGCGCATGTGCAGGGCATGGCTTCTGTGGCTATGGGCAGCACTGTTTGGGGACAGACTGACTGGATGACTTCCTTGAGCGAGGAGCGGCCTTCACATTTGGGACGCTGCTTAAGCTTTGTGAGCTTTGCCAGGATCTGGCAGTGAGGCCTGGAGGAATGTACTCAGCTTTCTCCTTGGCTGTTGTGGTGCCATGACAGTGATGCCCAGAGGGACAGACTGGCAGCAAGGTCCAGAGGGCTGTGCTGCTGTGGCGCCACAGTGCTGTGAAGGCAAGGTCCAGAGGGACTGACAGTGAGGTCTGGAGAGACTGATGGACAGTGAAGTCCAGAGGGCCATGATGATGTGGTGCCACGACAGTGAGGTCTGGAGGTTGCATTGCTGCAGTGCGCAACAGGCCATAGCACTGCAAAACCAAAGTCCAAAAGGACTGACTGACAGTGAGGTCCAGAGGTTGTGTGTATATTTGCTGTGTGCCTTCAAGTTGTTTCTGAACCCATCATGGGGTTTTCTTTGCCTTCCTTTGAAGCTGAGCGAGTGTGACTTGCGCAAGGTCACCCAGTGGCTTCCATGGCTGAGCTGGGAATCAAAATCCAATCTCCAGAGAGCAAGTCCTATGCTTACACCATGCTTGCTCTCATAGATATATATATGGTTGAGGATTGGGGTGTCGGAGCTTTGTCGCCGGGGCCCAACATGTTCATGGCAGGCTCTAAACAGCACCAGTTTAATCCGCCACCATTCCCTTGCGCCTCCTTGCCTTCATTCCTGCGCATTATCTCCTAAATAAGCTGTGCACACAGAGCCCCATTTAGAGCTGTTAGGCGTAATGCTAGGCTGCCTTCATTAGCCTGTAATGAGCCGCCGGAAAGGCCTCCCTGGTGGGTTGGCAATGGGGCTTGGTGTGCAGCGGTGCCCGCCGTTGGCATGGGTGGGCCAGCAAGGACAAAGAGGCCCTCCAACCATAGTGGATGATCCTCTCTTTCTGGACAAAGGTGAGATGCTCCTCTTTGTCCAGGAGCAACAAATCCATTCCCTGCTCCGAGGGGTCTGCAGAGCAAAATGGCATCTCACTCCATTCCCTTGTTTTTAAAGCGCAGTGGGGTCTGCAACATCTGAACGTCTCCTTTCTCCAAAAGGATTCAGGGGAGGAAAGTTCTTGCTGCCATGTCTGCAAACATGGCCCTACCAGGAGGGAAACTGAGGCACTTGCTTCAGGCGACAGCAGGCAAAAAAGGGGCGGCAAGTTGGCAGCTCTTTGTGTGGCCCAAGGTCTCAGTCATTGCTGCAATCAATAGTCAATCTTGTCAGCTTTTGAACCCAGAACCAGGAGAGGGTGCCATCTTGGGTTGCTTTGCCTCAGGCAGCAAAATCTCCCATGTCTCTGATGGCAAAGGATGCCACAGATGAATTTCTCAAGGCAGAACTCTGGGGCTGGAGCCTTGGAGCAAGAGAGAGCCTGGCACCATTTTTGGATGCAGGGGTGCCGTGATGCCACCTGGGCACCAGGCCTGGCATCATCGAGGGGCATTGGTGCCCCCCAAATCGACTGTTCGGGAAGGAGCCGTCTCTCCATGCCGCTGCATAAAGAGGTTAATGCGCCCCCAGCATGGAGGGAATTATGTTTTAATAGAATCCATTTATTACGCCATAAAAGTTAATGAGTTTATACGGAAGGGTGCCAGGATTCCCTTTGAAGGTTTTAATAGGGGGGATTAGCACTCGCGTCCCAGCCGGCACAGCTCATGCGCTGGGGTTGCGCCTGGGTGCCTTTGGTGTATTCCTTCTCCCCCAAACGCAGGACAGGCCTCCTCACAAAGGTGTCCTCAGAACTGTAGTCCCCATCATCCTGGGAGAGGAATGCTGGGAGGAGATGTCCCTCAGAGGTCAAAGGCCTCCAAGAAATGGATCCTAAAGGAACCCTACAAAGTTGTGTTGCCTTCGTCTTTAGGATCCAAGTAGACTGCAGCTGGATTGGGTGCTTGATCTATTGACATGCAGCCCTCCAGATGTGGACTGCAACTCCCAGCATTCCTCACCGATGCCATAGCAGCTGCACTCCAATCCCATCTCCATGTTTCCTAATGGGCTCTTTTTGCCCAAACTCTGCAACCTGGACCAAATCTGAGGGACCCCAAAATCCAGGTTTGACCCTTTCTTTTCCCTTCTCCCCGCCTTAAATTTACGCCATCCCTGCTGCTCCTTTCCTGGCCCACCCTCTTTGCGCTATAACTCCTTCCCCGCGGCTCCCTCAATGGCACCCAATAATGAGATGGAACGACGGAATGGGCACTTTGGTGTGCCGGCGAAATGGGTAAATAAATTGAAATGCTAATAACGGCCCCATCCGGAGAAGCGCGGCGCCGTGGCCCAGAGGAGCGTGGCAACCGCGGTGGATGCCAGGATGCGCCAGGAAGGGGAGCCTTGCAAGGAAATGCACTGGGAGAAGAACAAGCAACAAAATGATTTTTGGAGGTCCGGATAATGTTGCAACACTTCTGCAGAAATGTGGCCCCCAGATGCCGCATGTGGACCTCAAGATTGCATTTGTGGCCCATCTTTCTTCTCAAAATGTCTCCAGATTTAACTGAACTATTGATTTTTAACTGAACTATCTTCCCTAGCAGAGATCCCAGCAAAACTACAGCTCCCAGGACTGCGTAGCACAGAGCCATGGGAGTTATAGTCCCAATGCAAGGAAGGCAGATCTCTGTCTCTCAAAACAGTACGTTTCCCAATATTGGTGTCTATTAAGGAAGTAAATGGACAGGAATCCCAGGGCTGGGGGATAAAAGGTTGCGCGTGTGTGTTTGTGTCTTTGTGTGTTTGTGTGTGCGAGCATTTGTTGCCAAAAATCAATTCCGACCAGAGGGATAAGAGAGAAACAAATTAAGGAAATAAGCACGGGGAAATCAATAGTGCAAAGCGGGCAGCGGAGGAGGGCAGCCTCCCTGGCAGATGCCAACTTGCACAGCCAGGGAGGAAGTATATAAAGATATATGCGTTTCATGTTGGCGGAGATGTTTCGGTCCGGTTTAGCTTGGATAATCCATTCCCACCCGTTTTAGGATTCGGTTCGAATCGCAAGCTGTTCGGGGGCGGACATGGCGGCAAATAAAAACCTGGCCCCTCCAAATGAAATGTTCCTAGATTTCCCCAAGCGCAGATCAGCTTTGCTTCATGACTAACTGCTTCTCCAAAAGAGACGCAGAAAAGCTCTCCATCTTAACTCTCTTCCATTTCTCTCAGTGCCTCTTGACTCCTCATCCCATCCATGGTTCGTATCAAAATTATGGGGTTTCTCTCCTTTTAGTTTGGTAAGAAAATTCATAGCTATTATATTTTGCATCATACGTCGGCCTTGTTTTATATATGACTGTGTGCTGTTTCTGTATGGCCCAAGAGCCCATCAGTATCAATTTTTCTTTTCCACCTCCTTTTCTTTCTCTTTCTCTTCTTCCTCCTTCAATTCTTTGTCTTTGTCCTCTTCTTCCTCCTCTTCCTCTTCCATCTCCTCCTCCTCTTTCCCTTCCTCCGCATCTGTCTCTCTCTTTCTATTCCTCCTCTTAATCCTCCTGTGAGCTGCCTTGGGTCCCATTCGGGGAGAAAGGCAGCATATAAATAAATATATAGGGGGTTTCACAGCTTGGGAGCAGCCACCAGAAAGGCCCTGTCTCCCCAGGCAAGCTTTAAGTTCCATTTAAGGGACTGCAACTCCCAGCATCCCCTGACCATGCTGGTTGCTGTGCTCTAAACTCCTCCTTTCCCAAACTCTGCTTTCTGCTCCTCTTGAACTAGAACATGATCGCCATGCATCCGGTCTCCAATAGCGCCGTCCGCACCCAGTTCCGCTGTACCTCCTCTCATTTTTTGCTGTCCCCATACATGTGCCCTGCGCACGTGGGAGCGTTGCGAGAGCATGCTGGTGGAGACCTTGGCCCTTGCGCGCTCACTTTGCGCGGAACCAGCGGCACTGTCGTGCGGCTAATGGAAAGAGACGCCCTCCCCTTGACAAGGCCATTACTCATGCCAGCCGGCCAGGCTCCATTTTGGCAAAACAATATTAGATTTTAAATTGGGAGGCTCGCAAAAACCAGCCTCCCGTGAGTAAGGGCGGTCTATGTCTTCTGCGCCAAGGGGAGCGGCAGATCCGCCGTGGGTTTGGTCTCACGCGCCCTCTCTATGGCAAAACAGAATTATTACAAATCACTGATCTCTTCCAATGAGAGGCGCCCGCAGCGTTTGTTCTCCACCTTCAACACTTTGCTTAAACCTCCCTCTCCTCCTGTCTCTTCATCTTTCTCTCCTAATGACTTTGCTAACTATTTCATCTCTAAGATTACCACTCTTCGCTCTGAGATAGTCCCTCCTGATTCTTCTTCTGCTCTTAATCTTCTTTCGCCTTCCCCTAACAAATTTTCTGTCTTTCCTCCTGCCTCTTTGGATGAACTCTCTACGCTTCTGAACTCTTCCAAACCTGCTACCTGTCCTCTTGATCCTATTCCTACTCGTCTTCTAATCTCTATAGCTCCCTCCTTTCTGCCCTCGCTCCTCCATATCTTCAATCTCTCTCTCTCTACAGGCTCCTTCCCCTCGGACTTCAAACATGCTCTCATTTCCCCAATTCTGAAAAAACCTTCTCTTGACCCCTCCTCTTTGTCTAGCTATCGTCCGATTTCTCTTCTTCCCTTTCTTTCTAAGGTTTTGGAACGGGTTGTCTATTCGCGCTGTCTTGAGTTTCTTGAAGCCAATTCCATCCTTGATCCCTTTCAGTCTGGCTTCCGCCCAAGGCATTCTACAGAGACAGCCCTCACTAAGATCTCGAATGACCTTTTACAGGCCAAGGCTAATGGCCTTTACTCTGTTCTCATTCTTCTCGATCTGTCTGCAGCCTTTGACACTGTTGATCACTGTCTTCTAGTTGACATACTCTCTGACCTTGGGTTCTCAGACTCTGTTCTCGACTGGTTTAGATCTTACTTGTCTGGCAGATCTTTTGCAGTAGTTGCAGGGGGTCAGACTTCTTCTCCTGTTCCCTTATCTGTTGGAGTTCCCCAGGGCTCTGTTCTGGGTCCCCTTCTGTTTTCTCTCTACACACTGTCCTTAGGAAAACTCATTAGCTCTTTTGGCTTTTCCTACCATCTGTATGCCGATGACACCCAGCTGTATCTTTCTGCCCCTGACCTTTCTCCAAGGCTTGAACAGCAAGTCTCATCTTGCCTTACAGCTGTCTCACAGTGGATGCGCCATCGGCGTTTGAAGCTCAACATGTCCAAGACGGAGCTTCTTGTCTTTCCTCCTAAGCCCAACCTTCAACACTCCTTTTCTGTCTCTGTGGACAACATTTCCATTCAACCAGTCCAGCAAGCCCGCAGTCTTGGCTTTATCTTTGACTCTTCTCTGTCGTGTATCCCTCAGATCCAGACCACAGCCAAGGCTTGTAGATTCCTTTTGTACAATATTGCCAAAATCCGACCATATCTCACTGCCTCTACTGCCAAGATCCTGGTCCATGCCCTAGTGATCTCACGACTGGATTACTGTAATGTCCTCCTGGCTGGGCTTCCTTTTTCTCACCTCCGTCCTTTAATCTCTGTCCAGCATTCAGCTGCACGCATTATCACTTCCACCCACCGCTCTGACCACATCTCTCCTGTGTTGGCATCCCTTCACTGGCTCCCTCTCCCTTTCCGCATTCAGTATAAGCTCCTGCTGTCGACATTCAAAGCCCTCCATGGACTGGCCCCTCCTTACTTATCAGACCTTCTTTCTCTTCACCTTCCCACCAGGGCCCTCCGTTCTGGTAGTCAAGGTCTGCTGTCTCAGCCCAGGATTTCCTCTGCCCCATCCCGGATTCGCCCCTTTTCACTTGCTGCCCCTCACTCCTGGAACCTTCTTCCTCCACAAGCAAGAGCCATCACTTCTTTAACCAGCTTCAAAACGGAGCTGAAAACCATCCTATTCAGACAAGCCTTCCCTGGCATCGCATAATTGTCGCTTACTATCTGATGTTCTGTTGTTGGCTGTTTATCGATCCATTTCCTGTATTCCTATGTACTGTATATGTATTATCCTACTTGTGATTATGTATTTTCCCTGGATAATGATTAACCATCCATTATGAAGCCTTGCCCTCCCTCCAGTCCATCTGCCTTGGTCCAGGCCTCGGAGGTTGAGAGGAACTGCTGGACCTCTTACCCTTTCTCGTCACCACTCCCTTCTCCTTCTGTATCATGTCTTTTTTAGATTGTAAGCCTGAGGGCAGGGAACCGTCTAACTAAAAAGATTGCATGTACAGCGCTGTGTAAATTTACAGCGCTTCATAAATAAAGGTTAATAATAATGAGGGCATCGAGGAACTGTTCAAAGTGCTGAAGCCAAAGCACCAATGCGGGTCCAGCCCCCTGGAGAGTTCCTTTAAGGGCAAAGAAGCCTGAACTCTCTTCCCCGCCTTGGAGGGCACTTTTAGGGCCTGAAATAAAGCCTGACGAGGGTCCATGACACCCCTGAAATGGTGGTATTACGGGCCCTGCCTTGGATAGGATTGCTTGAGTGCAAGGACTTGGAGAGGCTGGCTGTTAGGTATCTGTACGGAGTGCTGTTTCTCCAAATCCTTCCTTCCTCCTTCTCCATCACTTCTTCCTCCTTTTCCTCCTCCTTCTCTTCTTCCTCCCCACCTTTTCTTCTTCCCCCTGCTCTTTTTCTTCTTCTTTCTCTTCCTCTTCCTCTTGCTCTCCCTCTGTTCCTTCCGCCTCTCCTCCTCCTCTTTCTCCTCCTTTTCCTCCTTCTTCTCTTCTTCCTCTGATGCCTCCTCCTGCCTCCTCCTCCTCTCCGCCAAAAGGCCTTAACACAACTTACAAACTCAAATAAACACCACAAGAGCTACAACAAACCAATTTTCCTTTTTTTAGAAAAATGTAATTGAACGATCAATAACATTAAAAGCAATCTCAAACACGACATTAAAAGAGTGCTAAACACTGTCCCTCTGGTCTTTAAGTGCCCTGGCGAGCGGCTTCTCAGCCAGGATGGACATGCATGGCTCCCTTGTTTGGTTTGGGATTAAGTGTCGGTCATCGCTAGAGAAGTTACTTTTACTAACGGGAAACATTCAGGCCTTTCCCTTAACAATCCACGTCAACGCGGCTGGAATTTGCCCGTAAGTTAAGGACGGTTCGAAGCCTCCGTTTACGAGGACATAAAAAAGTCCTAAATTTCACGTTGTGCGCAATTGTTGTTTGGTTTTAAGTGGGAAAGAGGCAGGGAAAACGCTAAAACCAGACCGAAGGTGATTGCAAGATCTATGTCTCCCTTTTGACGGTCGGCTGTGCCGCGTATACAGTTATATGCTCACATATCAAAGTTTATTCGTTCTGTTTTCATGGCCCTTTCTCTTAGAATAATAAATGTATTTTTTCCAGCAATGCAACAGCGTCTTTTAAATGGGAAATGTTTTAGGGCCCTCCGCCGGGCCGAATCCTGGCCTTCAGGCCCAGAAAGCAATTCAACACAAACAGTGGGAACAAGGCCTCCTCCAACTCCTCCTCCTCCTCCTCTTCTTCCTCTTCCTCTTCTTCCTCCTTTCTGTTTCTTTCTCTCTTTCTTCTGCCTTGTCTTCACTTCTTTTTCTTCCTCCTCTTCTTCCTTTTCTTCCTGTTTCTTTCCCTCTTCTTCTAACGTCTTCTCCTCCTCTCTCTTCCTCCTCCTTCGTCCTCCTTCTCCTCTTCCTCCCATTCCTTTCCCTCTTCTTCTTTTTTTGTCTCTTCCTTTTCCTCCTCTTCTCCTTTCTCATCCTTTTCTCTCTTCCTTCCTCCTCTTCCTCTTTTTCTTCCTATTCTTTTTCTTCTTCCTCCCTCCTCCTCTTTTACCTTCTCTTACTTCCTCTTCCTCTTCTTCGTCTTTTCTCCCTCCTCCTTTCTTCTCTGACCCCTAAAACACCCTGAATCCCCCTCCATTTAATGTACCAATGGGTCAACTTCGGAGGGATATTTTTGCCCTAGAATGGCCCTCGGTGCAAGAAAAGCAATTTGCAAGTGCAATCATTTTCCCTTCCCAGAATCCCCCGTCTATCCAAAGCCCCCCCTTTTTTGGCTAAGACAGGGCAACAGGAAGTGGCGTGACATCACTTCCGGCGTGCCGCCATTGTGTCTGCAATGGAGTCCTGGCTTCGGTTTCCACCCCTTGGCACCGGTCAGGGGCATGAGGTGCACTTTGTCTCTTTCTCTTTCCAAAGCCGGCCCTTGCCAGCTTCCCTCCCCTCCTTGCGGCTTCTGGCGCCAAGGTGGAGCGTTATCTCCCCGAAACATGTCAAAGAGCATAAAAATCCACCCCGGTTAATCCCTAATTAAAGTTTATGCAAACGATCGCTCTGCTGTCTGAGCCGGGGCCGCGGACAGATGGAACTGGCAGGCGCCGAGAATTCGCTGAAGCAAATATCTTCTTATGGGCGTCTCTTTCCATGCACATACCCACGGATGTGCACCCACTTGTGGGCCCACAACTGGGTGGTTTGGAAGTCAGGAACGACAGCAAAGGGGTGACGTAAAGGAGAAAAGGCACATGGACCTGGAGAGGTTGGAAGTGCATGGAGAGGCCCATAGGCCCACTGAAGCATCCAAGGTTTCATTCCATGCAATGCTGGCTATACATCTGGGTTTTAGTCCAAACTTGGGAGAAGTGGCCCAAAAGAACGGACTCTTATCACCTCCTCCAGTTAGTTCTTGGATATCTCCATGAAAGTTCAGGCTAAAAACCAGAGCGGACCTCAGAGCCATTCGTTTTCGTTCCTGGAACAGACTTGCCTAAGTTGGGATTGATCAAGGGAGGGAAAAGGTCCAGGTTGAAGAAAGTGTAGTGGTTAGTACACAAGGCAAGGGAGCAAGAGACCTGGATTCGAATCCCTGCACAACCTCCACACTGCTGGGGCTCTTCTGATAGTTAAAGAAGGCCAAGCCACATCTTTGCATGGTGCAGAAGATGCCAGTGGAAACAGCTGGAATGAAACACCCCTTTGCCTTACGAAAACTGAGCGCTTCAAAGCAAAGGTGAAGGTGGAGAACGTTTCACCCAGCTGGTGTTTCGGACTCTGAGACCTATCAGCCCTATGGAGTAAGGGATCATGGGAGTTATGGCTCCTCATCCCATGATCAGCTTTGCTACCTTACATGGAAGCTAGTTGGTTTGACAGAAGCAAGGGTGGTTTGTGTGTTGGACTATGACCCTGGAGACCAGGGTTCGAATCCTTGCTTGACCCATCATGTTGTAAAGATGCAAAAGGTGGGCTGGGAACGGGTTTTGTTGCCTCAGAGAAAGAGACTGCCGAGCTGCCGCCGGCGGAGGCCTTTGCGATGCTGCGCACACGCTTGCATGGGGAAGTGGGTTTATGAGTTAATCCCCCGATTCCAAGACAACTGAAGCTGACAGTTCCCTCCATCAGCCGGGATTTTTCGACCGTGAATTTAAACACGTCGCCTTGTTAGTATTGGCAGGGTCTTCGCGGCGCTGCTTAGATCCTTCAAAAACAACCCTTCCCAAAAAACCTCCATCTTTTACCATCCCAAAGGAATAGGAAAATTCAAACTGGGACGGAGCAGGGAGACTTCTCCAGTTCTGGGAAAGATACAGTCCAGGATTTCACCGTTTCGGCTGAGCAAAATAGGGAAACAAATCTCTTTTTTCCCGCATAGGGAGTGCTAAGGTTTTTGCCCGCCGCTCTTCTGCACCCGCCTTGATTGGGCCTACTTAAAAATATGCAAACGTATGCAAATTTCCAGCTACCTGGCCAGCTGCCTCTTTCCCGACAAATTGATGAACCAAGGATTTTTAAAGAGATCTCCAGGAGGCTTGTTCTAAAAATACGGAGAGGTTTCATCACCGTCTGTTTCCTTGCTTTGGGTCGGCCTCTTTATCCACCGAGTCGAGTATTTATCTTTCCTGGTTGAAGTGGAGAAAGATTTATGTTCCTTCTTATTTGGAAGGCTCCGTTCCATCCATAAAACGGAGACGCTGGACAAACGGAGGAGCTTTTGCCATAGAAATGCAGACATTTTATCCCCAAGTTTCTAATCCTCATGGCTCTGAATAATATTGCATGGAACATTTACCTAAAGTTACGCGACTAATAATTAGTGCCGGACTTTCCTTTGGCGTTACTTGGTTTAGAGACCTATGTATGACGTTTTGTCGTTGGGTGCCTACAAGTCATTTCTGACTTATGGCAACTCTAAGGCCAACTTATCATGGGGCTTGGCGACGTAGGGATGACCCACAAAGGGCAATGCCCATCCATGGATTGAGAAAGAGGTTGTGCGTTGCACTGCCGCAGATGTGCCTCCCCGCCTTTCCCCCCTCCGGCGTTGCTCTCCCAAGCCCAGGGATGGATTAATATTCATGTTGCGCTTCTCCGGGAAACGTTTGACCTTGCATGTTGAGCGACTCTCCTTGAATTGAACAGTTACTCACCCGCCGACACTTGTCGCACGGCGTCTCCATGCGCTCCCCCGAGCATTGGTCGGAAGAGATGACAAATGACGGATGACAGATCAAATACAATGTTTTGGAATTACAGTCGTGTCGCCGTAATGGGAGCGGGGCCACCAGGGAGCGCCGCAATGGGACGGGGGGTTAAGAACCACAACAACCATGCGCCTGGACGTAAGGAAGCTGTGTGCATCCAGGAACATGGGACACGCCATGACCTTTTGCAGCTTGTTCCAATGCGACATCCCTCCTTCCCCTGTTTCTACCTGTAGAAGGGTTGGACTACATCATCCATCATGCTGGTTGGGGAGGATGATGGTGGCTGTCCACTCTGGGTAACATTCTCTTGAATGGGGAGGTTCTGTTTGACAACTGCACACACAAATGGTCTCTCAGTCAGACTTTTCAAACCAACCTCCCTCCTTCCCTTCATTTCTTTCACCTTCCTTCCTTCCTTCATTCGTTCGTTCCTTCCTTGTCATCTGAGCCATGTGCCGAACCCATCTTGCGCCTATCAGTGCCACACTTGGGGCACCAGCCCCTGCCTTTTTTGCTGCCCATCCTGAGCCGCTCGCCCGCCAATCACTTTAATTGGGCGACCTTTTCTGGTTCTTTCCGTCACCCGAAAGGAGAGAAAACTCATTCGCCACCCGGCTTCTGGAGAGCGATTCCTTCAAAGCGATTGTCGGGTTCTCCGTTTCGACCTTTTAAAGCCACCCTCAATGGTGTGTTTTTTGGACATTGCAGTTTGGGGAGACATGTCGGCCTTGTCTTTGAGAGAGCCCTGGTGCCACTACAAACTACAAATCCCAGGATCCCATAGCACAGAGCCACGGCGGTTAAAGCGGTGTCAAACTGGATTATTTCTGCAGTACGGATGCAGCATGAGTTGACCTAGGTATAGCTAGAGGCGGGGGAACAAAGACGTTACCCCTCCAAATGGTATCTCCCCAAATTTCATACCCTCCATTTCACAGGGTCTGTCCCCTTTCAAATTTGGACTGCAACCCGGAACGGATAGATAAACCTCACGCCTTGCACTTTATACAAGATGGATGTGTGTGCGATCGGACCCACTCTCACAGACTTATCGTAACCAAGCCAGCTGGGTTTCGCCTTCCTGCCAGATGTCCACAATTTTCTCCAGGTGGCTGGCACATTGGCATTAATTAAATGCCGTTGTGTTATTGTGTGTGTGTGTGTGTGTGTGTGTGTGTGTGTGTGTGTGTTAACAACCCACTGAACCTTGTTTATGGCCTTGATGGGATTCCCAACATTTGCACGGTTCACAGACACATGAACGCACACCAAAGTCCCCTCCGGCGTCTGATTTCTTCTGCGCGTCCGGACAAATCTGTATCTAATCTGCATCAGTTCCGCATCAGTTCAGCCCTAGGTCTGTTCGCTCGTTTTCTGCATTGTTCTGTGATTTATTCATTTAAAAACACCCTCGCCTTTAATTTCCGTGCGTTCCCTACGGTCTCCATTTGTTATGCCTATTCTCCTAATATATGTATTTTTCCCGGGCATCTTTGCCGAACATTTCCATTTCTGTCCCTCTTTCCTTAATAGACTCGTTCTTGTACTATCTCTCGCAAACATGCACATTTTTTTTCCTAGGCATTTTTTCCCCGTCTGTGTGCAGCGCACTGTGGAGGCGCATTGCCTGAATGCATAGAGGGGTTTAGTTTTGCACATGCAGTTCCCTGACATATGCAGTTTTTGTAAGCTAAGTTGCTAAAGTCGATTCCAGCTTATGGCAACCTTCTTCTATGGTTTTCACGGACAGATTTATTCTGAGCTTTCCTGACTTCCTCTGAGGCTGAGACAGTGTGACTTGTGGACCTGATAACCCATGTGCCCACCAGGAAGCCTTGCGCTGTGCATGCAAACATGACGGATGGTTTCTCCCTGGCATCTCTGACCCGCCTTGTCTGTTTCAGCCATTTGTCTCCTCTACGATGCCATTAAGTCTGGCCTGACACCAACCTCTCCGAGGTTGTCGTTGTGGTAAACAGTTTCGCACTTGCCTCTTTGCGCCTGACCCTTTCCCCTTTTACCTCCCGCAGCTTCTGCCATTGGGCCCGGCTGCTCTACCTGATTATGGTTATTGAACGGCGTTACAAGAAATAACGGCATAATTGTTTATTGAACCCCGGCGTCGGCTGACGGATTATTTGCAAAACCGCCGGCTGAGCCACGGACGTGTTTTAATTTTAATGTTCCCTGCCGTTCCTTAGGAGTCGGAGGTGGCGGCGGCTGGCTGGTGGCTCCCACATCGTCCGTGCCGGCTTTTAGGCCGAACTTTACAGGCACCGTAGAAATAGTTTGAATGGATCAACTCACCAAACCATGAGTTTATCAAGCGTGAATCAAGCCGGAAAGGGGTGGCCAAGTGGGCATGTATCCGTTGCGGATTTCAGACTGAACTTGAAGAGTTGTCGAGAGACTTTGGTGAACCATGAGTTTATCAATCCCAAATAAAGTCTGAGAGGAGTGTGGAGGCAGGCGTTTCTTTATTTAAGGGATTTATATCCCAAAATGGGGCACGTATCCGTTGTGGATTTTAGACTGAACTTTAACATGTATGTAGAAACGCTTTGAATAAACCTCTATGCTGAACCATGAATTTATCAGGTCTGAATCCAAAGCAGCAACCATGATGAGAACTCTTTAGCATCTTGGAGTGGGAATTATGCAGCTCTTCTAAGGACTCAGGACTGCAGGTCCCAGCACTCTGCACCACTGCCTATACTGGGGGTGATGGGATTTGCAGTCTGAGGACAGCTGCAGGGGGGTACATGACTCCCACAGGTTCTCCAAGGAAACTGACTGGATTGTTGGGCTCATTCGTTGTGCCGTTCTATACCTTCGCGCGGAACCTCCCTTCTTCGTTTTGGTTTCCAAAACCAATTTTAAATGTTCTCCCTTAAACCAAATTCCACTTTCCTCTCAGGCTTTACCAACCGGAACGGACATTCACTTTCGCACTTAGAGAGAAATAATGGAAGCTTCTGGCACGGAAATGGGAAACCCAACTCTGTGCAGTCCTTAAAGCCTTTTCCTCGACGTTTTAGCCATTTGACTTTTTGCAAAACCAGTCCAGTTTTAAGTAAAGTCCAAGTAAAGAAAATAAGAAAGAGAACAAAACAATACATTTCACAGCCCAGTTACTAGTCTAGTCTACTAAGAGTCCGAACTGCTGTGGATGTTTGTCAGCCAGTCGGTTTGCTTGCTTCCCGTTGCCTTTGCTGTTGCTAAACCTTCTCTCCTCTGTCTCTCTCCTCCTTTCCTTTCCTCTCTTCCAGGTCTTTCCTCTCAGGAGCCCAACAGACTAGGCAGCTCTGAGGCCCACCATGCGGAGCAAACGGTGCCCCCCACCCCAGAGGAGCTGGAGCGCGATGCCCCCTTCGTCACCACCGCCCCCACCTTGAAGCTCCTCAACCACCACCCTTTGCTGGAGAACTTCCTCCACGCAACTCTCCTGAAGAAGGACTACCTGCCCCAGCTCCCGTTAACGGTGGCTGGCCTCTCCGGACCCGGGCCCGTTCTCCCGGATGCCAACCTCGCATTGTCCCCCACAAACAAACCAGATGGGCAGGCCACCTCCACAAGCCCCGCAGCCTCTGCGACGGATGCCCCCACGACTCCAGGGGTCAGGAAAAGTGAAGGGCAGGATGCGGAGAGGACCCCAGAGATGGCCAAGCCGGCTTTGACCACTGACTTGCTGACCACGGCCATGGGGCGACTAGTGCCATGGGCAACACAGGACCAAGACAGTCCCAAATTTGGACACACACAGCCACCCATCCAGCACACCCTGGGCATCCGAGAAGGCCTCGTGGATTCGGATACGGGGACCCCTGCAACATTATTGGGGGATTCACCAACCATGCCAACAAGGCAACCAAAAGCATCCACCAACGGTGTGGTCCTAACAAATGAGGATGAGGAGAGGGCGACCTCCACCACCACCACCATCATCACCACCACAGTCATCACCAGCATCCCAGCTGCAGGTGTGAAAAACGGTTGGACTCCAAAGTAGGACATTTAGAGATGGATTGGGGCGACCATAGGGTTTGACGGTTCAAGATCACCTGAAGCTTCAGGGCCAAAATCCCTGGTGATGCCAAGATGTTGTGCATTAAGTTGTGGTTTTATAAGAGCTTGTCATTCAAACACGCAGACATACACACAAACATATTTCCCTATTTGGAATTGAAAGCAGAAAGCAGAGTAAGGAACATTTAATCCTGCCTACTTGGATGCAAAGCAGAGGGGAGGATGAGTCCTGACACTGCAAGGATTGGAAGGGGAGGAAGGAGAAAATGGGGAGTAACTGGGCTTGTTTCCACTGGGGTTTAACGCGGGTTACGAATCGAATTCAGATAGAGGCGTGCCCATTTGAACCCGATTTAAACCTAGAACGGTTCTAGATCACCCCGCATGCGTGCCCATTTGAAATCGATTCTTTTTTTCGTCCTTTTTTTAAACCGCGTTAAATGCCTTTAACCCGCTTTAAAAAAATAGAAGGGTCGAACCTTCTATTTTCCTTTAATCCGGGATAGTTATCGATGTATTTCAAATGGGAACGTTAGGAGGTGAATCGGGTTACCTGTATGGGAGGAGTCAAATGCGAGTGGGCCGGCCCCTTGCCTAGTCTGTGTGGGGAGAGCCCATTTCTAACGGAGGAGAGGCAGGGAAGGGATGGCTCCTCGTGAGGAGACATCTGATCTCGCCCAGGCAGGGAAGGGCTCTGATCAATGGAGGGGGGGGAGATAGAGCCTTTCTCCCCAAATGGAATCTGCCTTCTCTTCCAACCCTGGAAAGAGAATCTTTGGGAAGAGTGCTCCCTCCCTGCTTTTCCAGCAGCCTCCTTCATTGATCTCTGTGCTCTCTGAAGGGATTCTCCCATAGTTCCTCTGGAAAGAGCTTCGCTTTGCCAGAAGCCTCTCCCATTGATCTCTGGGGCTCTCTGAAGGGATTCTCCCTGGCTGTTTTGGGAGACAGGATGCTTGCCCTCCAAAACATTCCCATAGTTCCTCTGGAAAGAGCTTCGCCATTGTCAGAAGCCTCTCCCATTGACTCTGCTCTCTGAAGGGATTCTCCCTGGCTGTCTGGAGAGACAGGATGTGCCCTCCAAAAACACTATCCCATAGTTCCTCTGGAAAGAGCTTCGCTTGCCAAGAACCTCTCCATTGATCTCTGGCTCTCTGAAGGGATTCTCCCTGGCTTGTCTTGGGAGACAGGATGCTGCCCTCCAAAACCTATCCCATAGTTCCTCGGAAAGAGCTTCGCATTGCCAGAAGCCTCTCCCATTGATCTTGGGCTCTCTGAAGGATTCTCCCTGGCTGTCTTGGGAGACAGGATGCTGCCCTCCAAAACTATCCCATATTGTGTTCCTCTGGAAAGAGCTTCGCATTGCAGAAGCCTCTCCCATTGATCTCTGGGCTCTCTGAAGGGATTCTCCTGTTGTCTTGGGAGACAGGATGCTGCCTCCAAAACCTATCCCATAGTTCCTCTGGAAAGGCTTCGCATTGCCAGAAGCCTCTCCCATTGATCTCTGGGCTCTCTGAAGGGTTCTCCCTGGCTGTCTTGGGAGACAGGTGCTGCCCTCCAAAACTATCCAATGTTCCTCTGGAAAGAGCTTGCTTGCCAGAAGCCTCTCCATTGATCTCTGGGCTCTCTGAAGGGATTCTCCCTGGCTGTTTGGGAGACAGGATGCTGCCCTCCAAAACCTATCCCATAGTTTCCTCTGGAAAGAGCTTCGCATTGCCAGAAGCCTCTCCATTGATCTCTGGGCTCTCTGAAGGGATTCTCCCTGGCTGTTTGGGAGACAGGATGCTGCCCTCCAAAACCTATCCCATAGTTCCTCTGGAAAGAGTCTTTCTCATTGCCAGAAGGCCTTGATCTCTGGGCTCTCTGAAGGGATTCTCCCTGGCTGTCTTGGGAGACAGGATGCTGCCCTCCAAAACCTATCCCATAGTTCCTCTGGAAAGAGCTTCGCTTTGCCAGAAGCCTCTCCCATTGATCTCTGGGCTCTCTGAAGGGATTCTCCCTGGCTGTTTTGGGAGACAGGATGCTGCCCTCCAAAACCTATCCCATAGTTCCTCTGGAAAGAGCTTCGCATTGTCAGAAGCCTCTCCCATTGATCTCTGGGCTCTCTGAAGGGATTCTCCCTGGCTGTCAATGAAATGGAAACGATGCCAAAAGATAAATCGCTTCCAAATATTCTGGATTAACGTTACGTTATTCTGACGTACTATTGATTGACAGCTCCAAATAAGGTATGGAGGAGAAGAATCGATTTATTTAAACACCGAATTCATGCCAAGTAGGAACGCTTGCAGGTAAAAACTTCGATTTAAAAAACCAGATGGGAACGAAGAATAAAAGCGATTCGGAACGCGGAATAAGACCAGGGTTATTTTGAATCGGATCTATTAAAAACGTTGTATTTTAAATCGTTTCAAATCTTAAGTGAGAACACCCCCACTGTCCAACTGAGATTAGAGGAGATAAAGGAGGGGGAGATGGAATGGAGCAACCTGGGACAGGAGCCACGTCTGTCTTCGCTGAGACTAGGGAGGAAAGGGATCAAATGGTATATTTTGGGGAAATGGGTGCACCTGGCTGGCTAAGAAACCCACTCTTTTTCTCCCCAGGTCCTTGCAGCTGGAACCTCACCGGGCCGAAGGGGTCGCTGGCGTCTCCGCTGCCATCCGGCATCCCATACGAAGGAGGGACCCTGGAGTGCACTTACACCATCACTGTCTACCCTGGTTACGGGGTGGAGATCCGGGTAGGTGTCCAGCCTTCGTGCCCCAATATCCTCAAAGGGTTGTGGTTTTGGTTTTGTTTGGTGGGGGAAGGAATCGGGTTGGAAACTTCAAGGGCAACATTTCTGGGTGTTCCTGGAGATATGAAAGATTGGGGCGGAACAGCTCTGTGCTGGCAGCAAACCTAGTGATGTGGTCTCCCCACAGCAGGGTCACCAGAAGTCGGAACTGACTTGAAAGCACGCAACAACAAAGGCAGATCTTGCTAAGGAAACCCTGCGACAGGATTGCCAGAAGTCAGAAATCACTCAAAGACACACAAATGACAACAAATAATTTTGTTGATCAAAAAGCTCTACTCTTTTTAGGGATAATAATTGGGTTTTTGCTTCACTTTCTCCATTAACAGCATGGCACAGCAGAGGCATCACTAGGGGAGATGGGGATGTGTAGATGCCACTGGTGATACCTCAGAGGGAGTTGGATGTCCAGTTGAGCATCACTGTGGGGTGCAAAGGGTGCGGACAGGACTGAGTTGGGACCCCAGAGGAGGGTGAAGACCCAGTGGGGTGTCTCTAGGGCATGCAGGGAATGAGGATGGCACCAGGGGTCACTTTAGAGGTGGGTCAGTCACGTCCCAAGACCCCCTTCCACCAGCCAGGGCCCCTCTGTTGTTGGTCTGGGGCTGGCACCAGCCCTAGTAATCCCACTGGGGTACAGTTCTCTTATGAATGAGGTGGAGGATATGAAAGAGGAAGATTGGGGAAGAAATGCACACGACACGCATACACAAACCCACAATTGGCAGTACCCCGGGCTTCTCTGCCGCCGTTGGCTTCGGAGACGGCCGGGCTGCATGTTAATGAAAAGTTACAAATACAGATGTCTCGTTTCAGGGATGCAGCCAGGCATAGCTGCTCCAAAAGACACACCGAAGCAAATGTCAAATCGATACCCGTGGCATTTGGCCGACATTTCAGCAATCCTTGCGTGCGTCCCATCCTCCCTCCCTCATTCCTCTCTGCCTCCCCGCCCCATGCGCTCTCCGTCCCCCCGGGGCTTCATTAGGTCCTGCGGAAGAAGGCCTTGCATGCGCAGGCAGGAGAAGGACGTGCCGGGTTAGCAATGGGAACGGTCTCCCTCCAAATTGCCTTCCAAGGATAGTTGGGTTCCAGGGCTTGGAAAATGGGACTTTTTTGGACCTAAAGAATTCTCCAGACTAAGACACAGTCTGCCGAAAGGCAGACATTTTGGGAACACACCTGGCACGGTCCACACTCCTTGCACCCCCTCACCCACAATGGTATTTTCCTGTAATTGTAGAATAAGAGACGTGCCACAGGGCTCTCTCCTCGTGCCCATGATCCAATCCCATAAATCATGCCAGGCCCTCACAGGCCCATGGCGAGAGGCCTCCCCCACCAGATGGTCCTCCCCATCTGTTGCACCTCGGCTCCTAACTCTCTGTGCACTTTTGAAAGCCCCCAACCCTCCCGCCCATACATCTCTAGCACCTTTGGGCGTAATGAGTGCAAGGCGGTGGCTGCCTTGTGCCGTTCATCACCAAGCGGAGCCCGTTTAATTACCGTAATTAATATACAATCACCGCCTTAATGAGCGACGGCAACACCGGCTCGTTCATCAAGATGAGTTATGGTCCTCGAGACCCAGGCAAGGGCTGGCACAAAGGAAACCCAGATCAGAAACAGACTTGGAAGCTGATGGGGTTATGGAGCCTATGTAAGCTGGGCACACAGGGCCTCTGAGCATGTGCAGAATAACAGTGTCCAGACTGAGGGAAGCAGTCATTTCATTTGATTTGGCTTTGGTCAGTCCTCGCCTGGAATAATCCTGTGTCCAGAACTGCAAGAACCATTTGATGGTGGAATAGACTTCCTTGGAGGATGGTGGACTCTCCTCCTTTGGTTGTCTTCAGGAGTGCTTGAGTTCCTGCATGGCACAGGGTTTGTCCAGATGGCCCTTGGAGGTCCCATCCATCTCTAAGATTCTATGGTCAACAACAACAAAGCAGTCATGGTCACCACCAGGACGTCCCTTCATGTGTCTCTTCTCTCTGCCCACCACAGGTCCAGAACATCAGCCTGGCAGAAGGCGAGACGATCGCTGTAGAGACGCTTGGAGGCCTGGAACCCATCGCTCTGGCCAATGAGTCCTTCCTGATGCGCGGGCAAGTCATCCGCGGTCCGACGAACCAGGTGGTGGTGCGGTTCCAAAGTCCGTCACCCGCCAATCCGGGAACCTTCAACTTCCGCTTTGAAGGTGAGAGTCACGGCAGCCATATGTCTCCTTCTAGTGATAAACAAAGGACTTGCACCCCTTCTGAGCTTCACCTGTGTCTCCTCTTTGGGGAGAGGTGGGCAAAGTGGGGGCCAAAATGCCCAACTTTAAATGATCCCCCATTCACCAACTTGGCAAGTATCCACTCACTCAACGCTCAGACTAAAATCCAGGTGGGATTCCATTACGCTGGTAAGGCCTTGGAGGTTCAGACTAAAACCTGGAGCTGATTCACCTCCCTGCTATTGGCACCCTCCACTCCTGGAATCGGAGTCACTGCCCCAACAAAATGGCCGCTGCTGCGCCTTGAAAGTTCAGACTAAAACCAAGAATAGAGTCACTGTTCCCACTACATGGCAGCCACCAACTGGCATGGCCAAACGCTCCGTTGTTGGGTGCCAAAGCAACCCATGCCCCCATGCCACATTGCCCGTGCCCCCAACGCGCACCATCAGGATTCCACCACACTTGCACAACATGCACCGAGGTACATACGACAGCTGCAGCACAATTAGCTAATTGGGAGCTTGCTAATCGCTGATGGAGCTAATCGCCGAAGCTGCCAGGTTAAAGCGGGCACCCACCGAAGAGACTGCTTAATGGGGAGATAATTGGTCCCAGCAATTAAGGGAATTTGCACGGAGCGCGGGGGGGGCCTCCTCTGTGTGCGTCTTCTGCCCGCCTGCGTCGCCTTTCCTTCCTCGACAACAAGACACCCGCAACCAGGATTCCCACACTCCACTTGCCACCCCAGAAGAATGGCATCACTTTAATTTTTACAGAAGGGGCAGGTCGCTCAGTGGGTAATGCCCCTTGATCCGTTAATCCAAACGCTCAGGTTATTGATCTCTGCCTTCCAGCCTACCTGTTGAACTGCATCTTCCCCAACCGGCCGGCCTACGGAGATATTTCGGTCACCAGCGTCCACCCCGGGGGCCATGCCTGCTTCTCTTGTGCCACCGGATACCAACTGGTCGGCCAGCATTGCCTGACTTGCCTCAATGCCACACACCCCTTTTGGAGTGCCAAGGAGCCAAGCTGCGTGGGTGAGTGGTCACCAGGGGTCAAGAGGGTGCATCTGCTCTGAATTTTAACTGGGTACCAGATCTATTTGGGCATCCCTGCATGGCGACTTTAAAGTTCACACTGAAACCCAGGAGTGGATTCAGCACTGAGTTTAAGTCCAAATTTTAATTCTGTTGTCCAGGTCTTTGTCCAAACTTTAATGTCACAGTCAAAAGTGCTAGTGCTATACTACATTTATCCTATTTTAGGCAGTATATCATTGGCCATCCCTGGAAAGTGCCTTAATTCTGACTTAAACCCAGAGCAGATTCAGCATTGGGTTTCAATCCAAATTTTAATGCCATTGTCCAAAGATCTGGACAGCACTTTCTATATTATTAGGGCAGTATATTGTTGGCCATCCCAGTATTAATTCAGATTTAAACCCAGAATGGATTCAGTGCCATCACCACATGTCCTCCTTGGTATGGAGGAGAGGGTTTTTTGGGGGGTCCTTGTCGTAATTGAAACACACACCCCACTGACCACTCCATTTCCCTTTGCAGCGGCTTGCGGCGGGGTGATCCGAAATGCCACGACGGGACGGATTGTGTCTCCAGGGTTCCCCGCCAACTACAGCAACAACCTGACCTGCCATTGGCTTCTCGAGGCGCCCTTCGGACAACGGCTGCACCTCCATTTTGAAAAGGTCTCCTTGGCCGAGGATGATGACCGGTGAGTCCTTGGAGGGGGGAAAGATGGTCGTGAGCTGGGCCTTTTCTACCAGGAGGATGGGTTTCAGAGTCCAGTTTGGCATGATGGCCAAACCTTAATAGCTGAAAGAGTTAAATTGTAGGAGCCACTTAGGCTGAAACTTCTGCCTTTCCCTTATTTTGCATTTTTATGCCACAAAGGGTAAGAAAATATGCTATCTTTGCCGTCCACATCTTTCGCCCTTGGATGGCAAATCAAATGCATGTCCATGCACCTTCAAGTCGCCTGTTGACTTATGGCGACCCCATGAATTTCGGAGGCTTTTCTTAGGCCAGAGTACGTTCCCGACATGTTTGCACAACAGAGTCTGAAAAGCTGCCGCGATTACGAGAATCCTCCGAGCCACGAACTCTCAGGGCGAGTGTGCAAACAAAGAGATCCACGCTGCGATGTTGGCTCTCCAACCTCTTGGCATGCGTTTTTCAGGCCGACGCATGCACCGTGGCCAGAATCTCATTGGCACATTACGCCAGAGTAACTGCACAGATACAGGTAGTAGAAGCAAGACAGAAAAAGGTGCATTGATCACAAAGGAAGTGCACAATGTTGGGGAAACATTTTAGCACACCTTGCCTGCCTTCTCGCACCAATGTCACATGACCGTGAAAGCACAACCACTGGTGTAGTGCTCTACATTTGGCCTTAATCACTAGTATTCCCAATCCACCCCAATCCACGTGCCATTTGGCTGAGTTTATTCTGGCCCATAGCTGAGAACCATAACAACAACAACAACAACAACAACATGCTTAAAAACAGCACATATTAAAATATTAAAACAATACAAATAAGTACAGACCCTTAAACCTTCAAATCCAGCACCACCGAGCATTAAGGAGCCAACCTCTGGCATCAGAAAAGGCCTGGCGCACAAAAATGCCACCGGAAGGACAGTTTTAATCCAGAAATGGGGAAAGTTAATGCTTTGGGACTGCAATCCCCAGAATCCCCCACCGAGGAGGTATGCTAGGAGATGTCATCCAAAAGGGGTTTTTTTTCCTCCCCAAGATCCACTGGAAATGCAGTTTTACAAGCTCGACTTGGACAACCTTTGTTTCTTTTTTGCAGGTTAATAATCCGAAATGGGAACAATATTGAATCTCCGCCGGTGTATGATTCCTACGAGGTCGAATACTTGCCCATCGAGGGCCTGATCAGCAGCGCACGAGGGTTTTTTATCGAGTTGACCACGGATAGCAGCGGCGTGGCTGCAGGCATGGCATTGCGCTATGAGGGTGAGTGGCTAAGATGGGGTACTTGTGGGGAAGAACAACATTTTACATGATTGAGGATCTCTCCATCGATCCCATATTCTTAAGGTTGCTTGATCTCAGGGGCAGTTTTTGTGGGTCCTCTCCATGGGGCAAATTCCAGTTTTGGGGGGCTGACCTCATACCCTGCAAGATGCCCTACATTTTGCAGTGCTTGTCCTCCTTTGCGGTGAGGGCATCTGGTCACCCTGTCCCTAAGTTTGGACCTGGAAAGTTCAGGACATGGGAGGATCCTGAATGGGCAACCCTATGCCCAGTATATGCTACCATGTTCTGCACCCACTGTTTTGCCACCCCAAATTGCAACGTAGTTGCCACACTAGTGGGTCCCACTTCCCCTCTTTTGCCTGTGCAGCCTTTGAACCCGGGCACTGCTACGAGCCGTTCGTCAAGTATGGGAACTTCACCACCAGCGACGCAACCTACGCTGTGGGCACCACTGTGGAGTTTGCCTGCGAGGCTGGCTACACCTTGGAGCAGGGCTCCATGATCATCGAATGCGTGGACCCCACCAACCCCCAGTGGAACGAGACAGAGCCGGCCTGCCGAGGTGGGCATGGGGAGGGCAAAAAGAGCATGTGGGCATTCACGCTGTAGAGTATCGTTACTTTTATATTGCAGGCCAGAGGCTTGTAACAAAATAACTTAAACGCAACCCTTCCATCCCCGACAGCGGTGTGCAGTGGAGAGATCACGGACGCGGCTGGCGTGGTTTTGTCCCCGAACTGGCCAGAACCATATGGAAAAGGTCAAGACTGCATCTGGGGGCTTCATGTGGAGGAAGACAAGCGCATCATGCTGGACATCCAAGTGTGAGTGGTGCAGAAGCTGCCCTGGTCAGGGATTCTGGGGACTGAGGTCCAAAACTTTTGGAGGAGCAAAGTTTGGGGACCCCTGCTGTGGACAATTCCCACTCTCCGCTTGTGCCACAGGCTGACCCTGGAGCCTTGCCTTGTTGTTGTGGTTGTTGTGTACCTAAGAGTTGTTTCCGACTTAAGGAGGTTTGCCATGGCCTTCAATCAGTGGGTTTCATGGCAGAGCGGGGAATCAAACTCTGGTCTCCTGGTGACCCTACAATGCGCCTCTTGTAATGCATCCTATACAATACTGGGATAATCAGGCACCCTTGCAAAACTCCAAATCTCAGGGAGGGAGCTGCAGCACTTAAAGCGGTGTCAAGCTGCCCTATTTCTACAGTGTAGATGTACCCCTAGTTAAAAGAGGTACAAAACATTTTTCAAAGGGATGGACTGAGAACTAGAAGTTTTCGGAGAAGGACTTCAATCGCTTCCCGTTTTCGTTCCAGGTTGCGACTTGGCAAGGGCGACGTGTTGACTTTCTACGACGGGGACGACCTGACGGCGCACATCCTGGGCCAATATTCGGGTCCCCACCGGCGGTTCAAGCTGTACACCTCCATGGCGGACGTCACCATCCAGTTCCAGTCCGACCCCGGAAGCAGCGGACTCGGTTACCAGCACGGTTTTATCATCCATTTTGCCGGTAAGCCCAGAGTGAAGATCCAGCATCTAGGGAAAGATGGGGTATAATTAAAGTTACACGACACTCGAACCCTGGTCTCTAAAGTTGTAATGCAACACTCAAAGCCCCATGCCTCTTTCCCCCACAGAGGTCCCTCGCAACGACACTTGTCCGGAGCTCCCCGAAATCCCCAACGGCTGGAAAACCACATCCCACCCGGAGCTGATCCACGGCACGGTGGTCACGTACCACTGCTACCCCGGCTATGAGTTGGTGGGCACCGAATTGCTGATGTGCCACTGGGACCTGATGTGGAGCGGAGACCTGCCGTCCTGCCAAAGAGGTGAGCGGGATTTGGGGACGATGTAAACTGGGCTACAATAAAAACCACTGCTCTCTTGACTGGGGCTCGAAGTCGTTGTCGTTGTGTGGCTTGAAGTCATTTATGACTTATCACAGAGTTTCCTTGGCAAGGTTTGTTGCCTTTGCTTCCCTCTGAGGCTGAGAGAGTGTGACTTTTGCCCAAGGTTGCCCAGTGGGTTTACATGGCCCAATGGGGATTCGAACCCTGGTCTCCAAAGTCCTAGTCCAAGTTCTGAATGAGTTCGTACAGCCAAAAAAATCTGAATTTGCCATGTTACATTTTGGCTTCGTCAAGAGCGCCCCCTGCTGCTCAATGCAAGGCCTGCTCTGGCTGCTAGAGTATTCTTTATCGGTGTTTGCAATCCTATCCTCAAAGGTAAACCCCACTGAATTCAATGGGGTTTGCTCCCAGGTAAGCATCCATAGCTCAAGGGGAGATAAGGGACAAATAACTCAGGCCTAATAAGAACTCACATCTAATTTAAAATCCGACTCTATTTATAGTCCAAATGTAGATATATGATGATGATGATGATGATGATGATGATGATGATGATGATGTTGGCTTGGGAATTTTGAGAGTTGCAGTCTACCTTTCCCCAAACTTTGGATGAGCAATTAAAAAAACGCCATTCTAGTCTGAATCTGTGTATAGTCCAAATCTAGACATATCTGTCCAGTTCAAATGTCCGTTTATCCGAAACATGGTGTTCCAAAAAAGTAACTTTTCCAGCCTCTGCTTCCACTGTAGACCTTTCTCCCTGACTGTCCGGTTCCCTCTCCTTTCTCTCCATCACAGTGACCGCTTGCAGGGATCCGGGAGACGTAGACCACAGCCGGCGCGTCGTATCAGCCGACAAGTTCTCGGTGGGCTCCACGGTCCGGTTCGTCTGCAACAAGGGATACGTTTTGGCAGGGAGCGCCGAAATTCTCTGCCATGACCGGCAAGCTGGGGGTCCCAAATGGAGCGACCGTCTGCCCAAATGCATCCGTAAGCCATCAGGGATAGTATGTCTAATGTAACATGGCCAGAGGATGGGGTTTGTACCCTCCAACGGTCCTGGTTTTGCAGAGACAGACCCTATTAATCCTCAGCCTCCCACATCCTCAGCCGCTTTTAGAACATCAAATGTGTTTAATGTGCTAAATGTGTTTAATGCCACTCGGCTCTGGGACATGGCATCTCAAGGAGGCCTCTTGGATGTGTCATAAAAGCCAAGCGAAAAGAGAGACGTTGACTTGATTCCGATCCTTCTCCTTCTTTCAGCCGAGGTCTATGGGCCTTGCCACAATCCGGGAAACCCCGATCATGGGAGCCAGAACCCCGAAAAACGGGTCTACCAGGCCGGGGCCACGGTGCGGTTCTCCTGTGCCAAGGGCTACATGCTGCTGGGCGACACCAGCCTGCGATGCGTCCCTGGGCACCCCTCGCAGTGGAGCGGCTCTCCTCCCATCTGCAAAGCCAGTGAGCGCCTCGGTTGAAATTGGGGTTCAAGATGGGCTTTCTATGTCTTTGGGGGGAAGATGGAAGGAACCCAGGGCAAGCAAGGGCTTTCTCTATCTTGGCTTAAAGACAAATGGGGTCAGCGGTGGGATACCCAGGTTTCCAAAGGACGGGTTCACATGCCATTGGACTGAGTCTCATTCTTCAACTCTCGCTTCTTTTGCAGCTTCCTACGACGAGTTTTACACCAACCGCAACCTGGATGGTAAGATTTGTAATCTGATGTTTTTGGGAGCCGCCTTGATTCCTATTTTGGGACAAAGGCAGCCTATAAAATAAAGTAAATAATATGATATGACGTGATAGGATATAAAAATAATAACAATGACAACGAAACCCACATCCACAGCCATCAGAGCTGGAGATTCTGGGACGCCAGACACATTCCCAAGCTTGAGAGTTGCTCTGAAAACCTTGCTAGAGAACAGAGTCCCATTTTGGGAAAGACGCAAAAGGTGGTCCTGTGTCGGGCGTCTGGTTCATGCGCTCTCTTCTCCCTCTCTCCCCGCAAGCCGTGGCAAAAGTGGCACCAGCCGGGGACCCCTTGCAAGGCACCAACGTGGCCTTTGCCATCTTCCTTCCAGTGGCCGCCGTGGGGCTTCTTCTGGGGGCTGTGTACCTCTTCATCTCCAGGTGAGTCCCAAACATAGGTCGGCCGTAATGGAGGCCTGGAAAGGAAAGAGGGGTCCTTGTGTCCGTGGTCCTTTGCTCCCTTCCAGCCTTGAGCATCTCTTTCTTTCTCCTTCCCATCTTCCTAGGCATCAAGGGAAGACTTCGCTGCCGTTGCCCAGGTCGGCCTCACCCCCTTATGACCACATTGCGGTCGACTCGGCCTTCGACAACCCAACCTATGAGACCGGAGTAAGTCCCAAGTCCCTCTTTTAATGGATTAGACCATAGAATAAATAGAAAGTCCGGTTCCCGGGGCTTGCAAAAGTCCCTTAGAAGAACGGAGACGCTGGGCGAGGCTGCTGCAGTTTGCTTTTGCCCGATCCCATCCTGGGATGGGCAAGGCTCTTTGCTTTCTCCTCTCTGCGTCGCTGAACTGAATGGCAATGGCTTTTGCTCTTCCAACTCAGTTTGTAGCGGCTGAGAAAGTGGGACGGGGCAGGGACACCATCCTGAGAGTTCCTGCATGGCAGAACGGGGTTGGGCTGGCTGGCCCTTGTGGACCACAGGGGAGCAGCCGCTTATTGGGGACGATGGGAGTGGCGGGCCAACGCAGCCGGGTTCAGGGTTGGTCAACACCCCCGGGAGCCATTTTGAGAGGGGGTGGTGGGAGCGGGTCCTCCATCTGCCGAAACCCCAGGTGTCCAACCCTCTGCAGGCTTTTTTCTCTGCAGGACATGCGGGAGTATGAAGTCTCCATTTAGGGCAGGATTCGCCCTCGAAGCCAAGCGGGGAACCGGAGGGGCAGGACCCCCTTCCCCCAAACCATCACATTCCTTTCCTGAAAGACTGACCAATGGACTGACCAATGGCTGGACACTGGGGGCAAACAGGACTTGTACATACCTCCCGGACCCAAGACGAGACCTCGGCCGACCAGAGAAATCCCAGGACTCCTTCCCAGCTTGCCTGCCGCCCGCCTCCCCACTTTTTCTCCTCCTTTTCCTGGCCAAAGGCCCCACCATCACCCTCCTTGGTCTCAGGCCCTACCCCTGGCATCGGGGTGATGCCAGTTCAAGGCTGATGCCAGTCCCTGAGGTGTTCTATATGGTCCTTGGTGGCTCTCATTGAGCCTTTTGGCCCCAGGCCCAAGCGCATTTGCCCACAGCTTCTCATGCAACAGAGGCACCCAGGCCATAGGTCCCTTTTCGGAGTCGGCTAAACCGAGGTCCCATAGTTCCTCCTTTTGGGGGGATGATGGGAGAGGGGACCTCTGACCTAGCCTACTTGGCTTCCGTTGAGTCAAAAGATGGATGCGCCGGCGTCACAAGGACTGGACGAGAAGCCCAATCCGGTCAATACATAGCCCTGCCTTTCCCTCTACCTGAAGCTGTACCTTCCTCCAACATTTCGCCCCGGGTTCAAGACAGTAAAGTTACGAATTCGGAACAAGCTGCGGCGGTTTGCTTTTGCCCGATCTGACTGGGAAACTGAGTAGACGGAGTCCGAACACGGCTTTTGCAAAGGGCAAAGGCATTGCGGAGCCGTTTTCGGGCAAGAAGCCCCCTCTGCCGACCCTTTTGGGGACGAGCCAGACTCCCTTCTCTATGAGAAGCGGCCGCTTCGCTGGGACTTTGGGGAGGGGCATCGAGGGGGGGCCTTTTTACCTGTAGAGTGTAAAATAGCGTTTTCAAAGGGATTAAAATGCTGAAGCGTTTGGCCCATTTAAGGGGGGGCAGATGGGGGGGGGCGAGGGCAAGGCCTGGCCTTTTGGATCGTTTCATGAATAAACCAGTGTTTTAGAAGATTTGGTTGTCTTTGGTTGTCTCTTTGTAAGAGTGGGAAGGGGCCAGAAGAACAAGGGAGAAACTGGGCCCTCTGGACTACAGCTCCCAGAATCCCCTTCTGCCGGATGGAATTCTGGGACTTGTAGGTCAGGAAATAAAAAGGTCAGCATGGCAAATGCCACGTTTCCCATCACGCTTTGTTGTGTCTCAGTGGGACAAAGAACAATAGATACAAATAGATATGAACAGACACACACACATATACATACACACACACACACACACATGTGTTTATAAATGCATGCATAGGGACACATATCCACATACATCTATGCATGCACACATGTAGTTTTATACAAGGTCCTTGGCCTTCTGCTGGTGCCTCACTAAACTACAAATCCCAGGATTCTGTTGGATGGAGTCACAGCAGTTAAAGCTGTACCAAATTGCATTATGTCTACAGTCTGGATGCATGCAACCCTTGCAAAGCTACAAAACTCAGGCTGCATCCACACTGGAGAAATAGCCCAGTTTGGCACCACTTTAACTCTATCTGGCTATAGGCTATGGAATTCTGGGAGTTGGAGTTTGTTGTGGGGCCCAGAGCAGAGCCCACATTTATGGTTATGATATTTATAGTGAATATATTTGAATACATACGAATATATTTATATAATTATATTATTATTTATTATTATTAACCTTTATTTATGAAGCGCTGTAAATTTACACAGCGCTGTACATGCAATCTTTTTAGTTAGACGGTTCCCTGCCCTCAGGCTTACAAGCTAAAAAGACATGACACAGAAGGAGAAGGGGGTGGTGACGGGAAAGGGTAAGAGGTCCAGCAGTTCCTCTCAACCTCCGAGGCCTGGACCAAGGCAGATGGACTGAAGGGAGGGCTTGGCTTCAAAATGGAAGGTTAATCAGTATCCAGGGAAAATACATACTCACAAGTAGGATAATACATATACAGTACCTAGCAATACAGGAAATGGATCGATAAACAGCCAACAACAGAACATCAGATAGCAAGCGACAATTATGCGATGCCTGGGAAGGCTTCTCTGAATAGGATGGTTTTCAACTCCGTTTTGAAGCTGGTTAATGAAGTGATGGCTCTTGCTTGTGGAGGAAGAAGGTTCCAGGAGTGAGGGGCAGCAAGTGAAAAGGGGCGAATCTGGGATGGGGCAGAGGAAATCCTGGGCTGAGACAGGAACCCTTGACTACCAGAACGGAGGGCCCTGGTGGGAAGGTGAGGAGAAAGAAGGTCTGATAAGTAAGGAGGGGCCAGTCCATGGAGGGCTTTGAATGTCGACAGCAGGAGCTTATACTGAATGCGGAAAAGGAGAAGGAGCCAGTGAAGGGATGCCAACACAGGAGAGATGTGGTCAGAGCGGTGGGTGGAAGTGATAATGCGTGCAGCTGAATGCTGGACAGAGATTAAAGGACGGAGGTGAGAAAGAGGAAGCCCAGCCAGGAGGACATTACAGTAATCAAGTCGTGAGACCACTAGGGCATGGACCAGGATCTTGGCAGTAGAGGCGGAGAGATATGGTCGGATTTTGGCAATATTGTACAAAAAGAATCTACAAGAATATACAATTTATAGTATAAATATAATGTATAAATATATTATATTTATAATATGATTTTATAAATATATAAATATGTATAACTAGAAATTTTACAACTATAAATGTATATATTATATTATATAATTATAGTTAAAATATAATGAATAAATATATATTTATTATATAATTTTACAAATATATAAATATGTATAACTAAATATTACAACTATAAATGTATATATTACATTATATAATTATAATTAAAATATAAAAAACAAATATATTATATTTATTACATAATTTTATAAATATATAAATATGTAGAACTATAAATATTACAACTATAAATGTATATATTATATAATTATAATATAAACATAATGAGTAAATGTATTATATTTATTATATAATTATATAAATATATTCATATGTATATATTTAAAAATTTGTAAAACTATAAATATTACAAGTATAAATGTATAAATTATATTATAAAATTATAATATAAATATAATGTATAAATGTATTATATTTATAATACTGTATAACTATATAAATATATTTGCATTTATTTATTATATTATATATATAATTTATATGATATATATATATATATTAATAGATAATAATAATAATAATAATATAATTTATTTGTATCCCGCTCAATCATGGGGAATCTGTGATATATAGATAGATAAATATATAGATAGATATTCCTATATCAATATATAAATACATATATTTCTATTTATATAATTATAACTATAGTACATTTAAATATATACTTTAAATTCATAAATGATAATTTATGACAGTAAAACAATCTCTCCATCAAAGGGATTCACTTAGTCATTTGGGGGCAACAAAAGTCAAGGGGCAAAAGAGGGCCAAGGGAGCCACAAGAGGGCGCCCGAGAGCCAAAAACCAGGCGCTGCGAAGCCCGACAGGAGGGAAGGCCCCCATTCGGCCGGCAGAGGGCGCTCCATAGGGAAGCCAATGGGGGAATTAATAGGAAAGGGAGGTATGCCCGAATACAGCCACAGGAGGGCGCCCGAGAGCCAGGCAGCAGGAGGCGCTTTGGTGGCTTTGAGAGGCAGCAGTGCCCCCTTTCCGCCTCCAGAGGGCGCTCCATAGGGAAGCCAATGGGAGGAATTAATAGGAAAGGGAAGTATGCCCGAGTGCAGACACAGGAGGGCGCCCGAGAGCAAGGAATCAAGCCTTTCGATGTTTTGGGGGAGAGACAGAAGGGAATGTCTCCTTTCCGCCACCAGAGGGCGCTCCATAGGGAAGCTAATGGGAGGAATTAGTTGGATAGGGAGATATGCCCAATGTAGCCACAGGAGGGCGCGTGAGAGAGAGCCAGAAATAAGGCCCTTGGAGCCTAAAGGCCAGCAGCGCCCCATTTCCGCCACCAGGGGGCGCTCCATAGGGACTCCAATTGAAGAAATTAGTTGGATGGGGAGATATGCCCAATGCAGCCACAGGGGGGCGCCCGAGAGAGAGAGAGCCAGGAATGGGTCTCTTGGAGCCGATAGGCCTGCAACCTCCCCTTCCGCCACCAGAGGGCGCTCCATAAGGACTCCAATGGAAGGCACTCTCTTGGATAAATAATAGAGGGATGTGCCCGAATGTGGCCACAAGATGGCGCCCGAGATAGGCCAGCAACGCCCCCTTTCCGCTGCATTCAATGGCATATTCAATCGTTGTCCCAATCCAGTCAGAGCAGCTTTCCCTTTTAGAGCGGGCGCGCGTTTTTCTGGGGAGTCTGCGCAGGAGAAGAGAGGAAATGGGGCGTGCCATGACAGTTAAAGCGATGTAAAAATTGGATTACCTCTTCGGAGGGGAAGGCCTTTAACAAAAAGTGGAGAGCGGCGCAGGCGCACAAAAGCATTACCAAATGGTGGCCGACTGCGCACGCGTAGAAATGAAGAGGAAAGAGAGACTGAGCATGCGTGGGAAGAGCTGGGGGGGTGACGTGAGGAAGAGTGAATGACTGCGCATGCGTCATTCGAGGGGGGGAAGATGGTTAGTATTGCGCATGCTCCAAAAATGGGTGTGAGGCGGGAGGCCATGAAAAAGGAGAGGGACGGCGGCGCATGCGCAGTAAAAGGGGCCGAACGCCTCCCTCTTTCCCTCCCGGGCCAAACCAATTGATTCCAAAGAGCGGCTTTGCTGTCTGTGCGCCTGCGCAGTGGCCGCCGTCCGTCTCGCGCATGCGCCCGGAGCGTCGGTGAGGGCGCCGTGCGCCTGCGCAACGAACGCGGCGGCGGCGGCGGCGGCGGGGCCCTGTCTGTGAGGAGAAGCGTCTGCGGCGGAGGAGAAGCGTCGCTCGGGCGGAAGGAAGCGGCGGCGTCTGCGTCGGGTGCCGCCCCCTGTCATGGCATCCGGGCCCTCGGCCCCCCGGAGGCCTCCGCTTCGGGCGCCCGAGTCCGGCCCCGTCGGGTAGAAGGAGGAGCGGGAAGGAGGGTCCCGTCCGAGGGAGCAGGGCGCTGGATGTGGGAGAGGATGGAGGCCAAGACGGTGGTCTACGACCTGGACACCTCCGGGGGCCTCATGGAGGTGAGCGGGACGGGCTCCCGTTACTCCCCTCCCGTTATTCTCCTTCCGTTACTCCTTCCGTTACTCTCCTTCCGTTACTGAGTTCTTTCTTCTTGTTTCGCAGCAAATCCAGGCCCTGCTGGCGCCCCCCCCGAAGCGGAGACGACGCCGGAGGAGGAGGGACGGAGAAGCGGAGCCGGAGGACGGAGCGCGGAGGCGGCGGCGGCGGCGGCGGAGGGGAACCCCACCACTACCACCACCGGCAGCACCACCACCAGCACCACCCGCAGCACCACCACCCGCAGCAGCACCAGGGCCTCTCCTCCTCCTCCTCCTCCTCGGCCCCGGGGTCCTCCTCGTCGCAGCGCCGGAGCGGCAGGGCCACCAACCACGACAGCTGCGACAGCTGCAAGGAAGGCGGAGACCTGCTCTGCTGCGACCACTGCCCCGCCGCCTTCCACCTCCAGTGCTGGTGAGTCCCAGGAGGAGCCACCGGACCCGGCCTCTCCCTTCGCGGGAGGGCTGGCGATCCGGAGCCCCTCCGCGGCCCTTTCCCCCGCTGACTCCGCCTCCCTCCCTCCCTCGGGGCTCCGTTATCCGCCCCTTCCGCCGCCTCTCGAGCCCCTTCGCCGTTACTCTTCGGTCCGCCCCTCCCCTCCTCCCTTCCCTTGCCGCCTTCTCTCTTTGACAACATGGCGACCTCTTGCCTGAATAGGCTGCTGCTGCTGCTGCTGCGCCATTTTGCCCATCTGGACTCCCTCCTTCCCTCCCGGGCGCCTCCTCCACTTCTCCGGGGCCTTTGCGAGGCTGTCGGCGGTCGGACGGGGCTGGGATGCCCTTCCTCCTCCTCTCCCTCCCCTTCCTTCTGGCCTTCTTCCCTTCCTTCCTTCTCCCTCTCTCCTTTCTTTCCCATCTTCGTTCCTTCCTTCTTTCACCCACCTTCCTTCTTTCCTTTCTCCTTCTTTCCTTCCACCTCCCTCCCCTCCTTCTGCCCTGTCTTCCTTCCTTTCATCCTTTCACCCACCACCTTCCTTCCTTCCTTCCTTCCTTCCTTCTCCTTGGCCCACAGAGCCTGCAAAAGGCTACCCAGGCCACCCTGGAGCCGGGCACAAGGCCAGGCTCCCTCCTCCTCCTCCTCCTCCTCCTGTTCCCTGGGCAAAGAGGGAGAGGGAGCCCCCCTGCCATCCTCCTCTGTCCTTCTCCTCCTCCTCCTCCTCCTCTCTCCCTTTGTTTTTCTCTCCTGGAGGTCTTTCCAGGGTCCCCCAGTGTCTCCTTGCAGAGGCCTTGCTTTTGAGGCCCATTGTTCCAGCTCAGGGGAGCTTTCTCTTTGCAATGGGGAAGGGACCCCCCTCCTCCTGTCTCAGCCAGGGGCCTGGTTTCCAGGTTTCCCCATCTGCCAAGTGGATAGATTCAGTCCGGAGACCCCTGGAGCAGAGAGGTGTGGAGGGCAGAGGTCTCCAGGAGTTGAGGTCCCCCCAGAGACAGTTAACAACAACTACAACTGCTGCTTAGGCTTCTCCCGGACAGCTAGGCCTCAGGCGGGTTGCCTTCTTCGCCTTTCTTTACAAACACAAACACGGATGAGAGGCCATAAAAGGAAGGAAGCTGAGAGCCAGCGTGGGGAAGAGGTTTGAGCCTTGGACTAGCACTCTGGAGGCCAGGGTTCGAATCCCAGCTCGGCCTTAGAAACCCACTGGCTGGGCTTAGGCAAGCCCCGCTCTCTCGGCCTCAAGGGAAGGCCATGGCAACCCTCCTCTGGACAAAGCTTGCCAAGGAAAAAGCCCACGGTGGGTTCACCTTGGCCTCAGAAACGACTCGGAAGGCACCAAACGACAACAAAAGGAGGCTAACCGGCCCAGCTCTGCTGTGTTTGTATTCCTTTCCCTTGGTCTGGCTTAGTTGGTGGGAGCTGGCGTGACTGGGAGCCAGGTTTAGTCATGGAGCTGCGCGGGGGGAGAGAGAGAGGGAGACTTCTGCGCACAAGGTTCCTGGTCTAATGTGGCAAATAGTTTTCGCATTGCTAAACAAGAGGGAAGCGATGACCTTATCCAGGCTGGAGGCCTCTGGGAAGCGTGTGGTTTTGTTTCTGTCCGGTGTGTCTTCGGTTTGTTGCTCTGTTAAGAAAGGCCTGTCCTGGGATGGAAGGGGGTTTGGGAGCCCCCAGAGGCTGCGCCTGTTCTACTGGAAGGATATTGAGTGGCTGCGAATTGGGCCTCTTTTGTGTCTTACATGGGAAAACCCCCTCTCTCACACACACATACACACCCCTCTTTCTGTCAAGTAGAGCATAGGTAGCTTTTTGTGACTTGCTTGTGTCCCCCTTTTGTGGGGTCCCGAAACCAGCCCCCGGCCAGTGTTTTGAGGCCGTGGGTCTGCGTCTGCTTGCCTCATGCCCTCCTCCTCCTCCTTTTGCTTAGTCCCTTTGTCTCCATCAACATTTGCTTTAGTTTAAACTTGGCTTGATTGTATACACTTGCGACACAGAGAGGAGTTTTCCTGGGCTTTTGTTTAGCTTTGGTCCAGTTTCCTGTATAATCGTCTGCTGACAGATGCAGATTGGGTTTTCCTTCTTTCCCCCCTCTCTCTCTCTCCCTTGCATTTTCGGACTTGGAGTTCAAGCAAAGTCTTGGCATGGGGAACATTTAAGCCCCGTGGCAGTGAATAGCCGTGGTTCCCATTGGCCTCCGGTTGTGAGCAGAGTGGGCAGGCTCCAGGTTTGTGAGTTCTCCTCGGCTTTATTTATTAACTACAACCCTGGGACCTAATACGAAAGGTCTGTGTTCAGAAGGAAAGCTCAGAAATGTGTGGCAACGTCCAGCTAGATGCCCTGGTTGCCCACAAACCAGGTATGAGGTGAAGGGTAGCAGGGAAGACATAGTTGGGGGTCCTTATTGATCTTCTACAGGCCGCCCAGAGGTCCTCTAGCAGATCCAGATCCAACTTGCACCCACCTTTGTAGGGGCGTAGTTTGAGCTTTTAGAAACCTAGTGTTCTCCGGTAAGGGTTGTGGGGAGGCAGGGATCCAGAAATGGGGCTAGTAGCCAGGCAATGTCTCTAGCCACCATGACTTTGTCCTGTCTCCTCCAGCTGATTCTTCTGGCTTGTTCCTCTCTGAAGCAGAGGTTACTGAGAAGGGGCAGCATTCATACCAGGCTGGGCTTTTGCTAGGAGACGGTTTCTTGTGAGTTATTATCATCATCATATTCCTACTACTACTACTACTACTACTATATTTATTGGTACCCCTCTTTTCTTCCAAAATTGGGATTCAAAGCATTATCTCTCCCTTTATCTGAGAGGTTATTTAAATCTACTGGAATGTGAGAAAGGTTTGTTGTTGTTGCTGTTGTTGTCATCCTTTCTTTGGACTACATTTCCCAGAAACCCCCCCAGCCATCCAGAGGAGTCTGCCAGCTGCAGTCCAAAATGGCAGCCCTTTCGGTCTCTTGATCTTCGGTGGTGCTTCTAAACTTTTGAGACTTAGCTCCAAGGCTGGGAGCAGAAGGTAGGCCTGCGTTGGTGCTTTGTGGCTGGAGGTGCCCTCTTCGCTTGGCCTTGTGGTCTGGTGGGTTCATGTCTCTGAGGAGGATTATAGTTGGGGAGCGTGGCCCATCGGTTGGTGCGCCTTTTGCTCAGGCTGGCTCCTGTAACCCTAACCCTTCCAAAATGCCAAAGAAGACCATTGGTTTCTATGGCACAGGATGGCGGACAGAAGACCCTTTCTCTCCACAACAAACCTCTAATGTAGCTTAGGTTGAGAGAGAAGGATCCAGCTCGCTCTGGGTTTCTCTGGTATTTGAACCCGGGTTGCTCATAATCTCTCCCCCGTCTGCTCTCCTATTTACATACACCTGAGTCTCCCTGGACCACTCCTGTGTACTCAGACCACCTTGCGCCATTATCCAGGCCTGAGCCAACATAATGTTGACAACAGAGCCATTCTGTGGCCAAGGCAGTCTGGGTTTGCTTTTCTTTGTCTCTGCAGCAGTTTCTCTGAAGGGATGGATGGCATTTTAAAAATAACTGCTCTCCTTCTTTTTTGGAAGAGTTTTCCCCCTCCATCCACCCCTTTGCTTTGCGTCTCCTCCCTTTGAGCCCGGATGCCTTCTCTCTCCTTTCCACGTTCCCAAAGTGAACTTATAATCTTGTGGGTGAATCCAGACCACTGAAAGGCCATGCCCCTCCTAATACTGACTGATTTCACTGCGGGATTGAAAGAACGTCGCGGGGGGCAAGAGAGCTTGGGCTGTGGCTGCGCAAAACAGGTAATGACCAAAATAAATAAATGAGGGCTGACTGGGGAATGCGGAGCAGGTGAGCCGGCTTTTCTCCAGACTGAGAAAGCCTCCTCTGCTACACTTCGTGAACTGGGCTGTCCAGCTAGGCCAAATCCCATTTATAACTTCCGGTTTGCCTTGTGGGTTGGGGTCACTGCGCATGAAATCCATTCAACTTCCTGCGAAAGAGCCCTCCTTAAAATAGTTTTAATGCCCATACCCTACTTCTGAATATCTTCTCCTGCCACCAGTTGTTTTTGTAAGCCTGCTTTCCAGGCCTCGGCCTCCGCTTGACATTTAGCGCTTGACAACCGAAGAAGAAGATAGTCTAGTCACTTAAAAGCACCCCCAGCCATAACCCCTGGGGTCCGTTGTGGTTCCTTTTCCTGTGAGTCTGCCTCATTTTGAAATGTGAACCGCCTTCCCTGCCTCCTGAGATAGCCCTTGAATTGCAGTTCTTGTGAGTTGTTGGCCTCCCTCTCTTGCTCTTTGTTCCACCTGTGCGGGAGCTGTCTCCAAAGCGCAGCGTCTGCGCTCCATTGGTGAGCCGTGGAAGAGCTGCCACCGTCACCAGCGGCTGGGCAGAGCCCTGTGCCGTAGCAACGCCGGCTGCGGTGCAAAGATTAAATGACGGATGAAGCATTGGGGGGGTTGGGATGTCACCGGCGCCCGGTAAACCGTTCTGAAAGGAGGGGAGGAGAAGGAGGAAGCATGTTGTGTGGAAGTGCATTAAAGCGAAACTGTACTTCCGTTGAACCTGTGAACTCTGTGGTTATGCTTTAAGCCTGGCTTGCCCAACTGTTTTTGTTCCCATTCTTCCCTTGTCCTGATTTCAGACATATACTCCGGAGTCTCGATCATGGTGCGCATGCTCTCCTTCTTTCACTCGCTCTCTCCCTGTGCCTGGAAAAACATTTCCAAAGGATTTTCTGCTCTCCGGAGGCACACCCTTCCCTACGGATAACATTTAGATAATGAAGGCTTACAGTTAGTTTGTTGGGAGGGAATTCTGTGCTGGGTGGCAGGGCAGATTCACCCCCTGCGGTACGAAGATTCACTTTGGGATCTCCATTAATGGACCGGAGGGAAGCAAAAAGGCAAGGTGGATGGGGGAGTTGAGGGGTGACAGGATGTAAATCTTGGCTTGAAACCACCAGTCCCCTCCTTGGCTTGCAGCTTTGGTTGCTCCTCTGAGTTGTGTTCCACTCCCCTGCCCTACAGCTGCTTAGCCTTAATTTTGAACGGAGCCGGCATTAGTTATGCCCAGCCAGTGCCATGCCCTGTGAAGATAGCTGCTTCTCTTGTCGCTTTCCCCCTCAACAGGAAGGAACTGGCTGAAGTGACTGAGCCTCTGAAACACCAGGATTCAGCTGCGGGGTCCCTTCACAAGATAGTTTTTCAGAGACACAAGTTCACACTTCCTACTTCTATGGCAGGAGCGGGGAGCCTGTGCGAGCCTTTCCTTTATTGCAGGAGAGCGGGTGTCTTGGCCACTCAACACGAAATGCATTTGTGCCCAGGCCAGGGAACAGTTAGGCCAAATGGTGCCCTGTGGGAATATGGCAGGCGTGAGGTCATTGGCTGTTGCCTTGAGGAAGGAAAAAGGGGGATGTCTGAACACTGCCTTCCTGCCTTATGGGAACTGCTTCGATGTGTTTAAAGTATCTGAGGCCCTTGAAGGTAAGACTTAGCTAAAGTGGTCCAAAGCAGGTAAAACACCAAAGATTCTGCAGCTTCCTGCTTTTTCTCTTCTTCTTCCTTTAGCGTGAAGAGGGTTTATTTTTCTTCCCTTTGATTATTGGCGGGCAGAGGGACGAGAAAAACCAAACCATCTGAGAGTTTGGCCTAGTCTGAATGGGCCTAAAACTGAAACATGTAACCTCAGAAGGTTTCTGTAGGCTTTTACAGATGCTGAAGTTTGCACAAAAGGACCCTGTCTCAAGCTGGGCATTCAGAAGAGCACCCAGGCCGGCCTGTGGCGCCAACCCTGCGCACCTTGGGCCTCTGGAAAACGAGTGGTTGTAATTAAGAATCCAGGCTTATTGTAACTTGAGCCCAGCTTTTGCTGCACCGGGCTGCCTTTCTCTGGGGCAAGGTGGGGGGGGGAGCAGAATTCCACTGTTTCTGGTTTGCAGCTTAGCATTGCATACTTTTTAAACACCACTGGAAGGTTCTACTCTTGCGCTGCTAAAAAGCAAGTCCTGAGCAGATCCCAACACAAACTGGCAAGCTGCCTCTGAAAAGGATCCCTGGTGGATTTGGCCAGCTTCAGTTGCTGCTAGTTATAAAATATGAGGTAGCCGAGAGTTTGGCCCAGAGAGCCAAGGCCAACTAGAATGGTTTGCGTTGGGCTTGATCAGGAAAGAGCAGCTTCAAGGGGTCAGACAGCTGTGTCGATCACCCCCCCCCCCCCCACCACCCCCCCCCCCCAGGAGTTGGGTCATCGCCATCAGAAATCAGCAGTGAAGGATGGGAGATGTGCCATAGAGATGCATGCAAGACAGAGCTTTTCCTTCTCATCTAGAAATCTAGATCCTTCTTGTTTGTTTGTTCTGCATATAGAGAATGCTGTGCTTTTCTTCCCATCTCTGAGCACTTTGGGGACTCTGCAGATGACGCTGGATGTTGACTGGATTGCTCCTGCGTATCCTCTCTGACTTTACAGAGCCCGGTTGCCTCCCTGCTGATGCATACGACTTAAGGGCAGTGAAGCAAGTTGGGAGACCGCAGAAAGGCAGGTAGCGGAAAACTCATCTTGGATCCAGCCAAGCACGAGGAAGGGCTGATTACTGAGCCTACTCTGTCCTGGCGATGGAAGCAAAGGAGCAAGCTGGCAGGCATTTTCCTTCACCAGTGCATCCTCTTGGTGTCACCCAGCAGACCTTTCCTGTGTGGTTTGGGGCCTTTTGTGCTCTGGCCTAGTCGGAGATCCACACAAAGCTCAAGTGGCACCTTGTGTGATGTCTGCTTGACATTTTGAGGGTAAAATCTCCCACAGCCATCAAGACTGAGATTCTGCAGTGCCTGCAATTCAGTCTGGAGGCATCTGGGGCAGGATGACATTCACTTTTTTAGGCTGGTGGGTGCAGACAAGGCGCCTGATCAGAGTCCACTACCCCCTTGTTTTGTTGCAAGGGGGCAACCATTGTCTATTTCTTTCCTAGAAACTCATCTGGAGAAGCCTGGTGATTTGGAGGTCTTGCAAACTCGGGTCTTGCAAATCAGAACAGCCATGGCTTTCTCGATGGAGTCCATCCAGCCGTAGTGAAGTCTTCCTCTTTTCCTACTGCCTTCCACTTTACCAAACATTCTTGTCTTTTCCAACTATTCGTGCCATCTTGCAATATGTCTGAAGACTAAACAGCCTCAGTTTAATCATCTTGGCTTCTAGGGAACATTCAGGCCTGGTTTGCTTTAGGACCCATTGATTCGCCTTTTTAGCAATCCATTGTATCCAGAAACCCTTTTCCAGCACTATCTTTCAAATGAGTTGATTTTTCTTCCTATCAGCCTTCTAAATTGCATGTTTGCATGGCAGAGCTAGAGGACAAGAGCCTTGTTCTTTCCATCTGCTGCTTGATGGAATGTCAATTGAGGGAGAAGGAAGGCCTGATGGATCTGGAATCCACTTAACAGTTCTGCTTCCCTTCAACCCTTTCTGCTTTAGAAGGAATGAGGCAGAGACTCCCAGGAGGAGGTTGTGGAACAAATGTGATAACAAAAAGATGGAAGCAGATCTGAGCCACTCGCCTCGGGAGTCGGACTCCCTCGCCTGTGGCCAAACTGGGCTTGCCAAAGCACTGTTCTGATTCAGAGCATCTAGCAGAACTTTTTTTGTGCTGGGATGGGGGATGCCGGCTCCAAGGGGGAAGCCTCTCTGAGCAGGAATGTCTTGCCACGTTGAGCTCTTGGCTCGGCCGTCCTCAGCTTTCCCGGCAGAGGCTCTGGGATCCACACTCCAGCTTCAGAACTTGGCACCCTCGCTCAGCCTCGACGGCTTTGCTCTCAGATTCTGCGCAGCCCACCTCTGGCTCTGCGCGGTTTTCCTGTGTGCCTCCTCAAAGCGCCGCAGAGGCAGAAGGAAATAACCCTGGCATAAAGAGGCAGCTTTGAAGGAATCGGAGCAACTGGATCTCTCTCTGTGTTTTCCTTCGCTGTGCAAATAGTTTTGTTTGTAAAGAGTTTGCCAAAGGTGGGGGAAAGAGGAAAATGCTGGGACTCACTGCTGAGGCATCTTTACCCGTGCCATTCAAAAAAAGAAGAGAAGGAAAGGCAGATCTTTCAGCAGCTGGTTGGAAGGAAGTCAGGGATCCTGTCCTGGAGCTTGTTTCTTCCACTATCAGCCCAGTCACTCTCTGCATTTAGCAATGGCCCAGAGGCACCACTGCAGCACACAGGCACCCACATACACAAACACACACACACACCAACCACTCCCTGGATTTGCCTGGCAAGTACCGTCTGCTCTCCTCTGTGTCCTGGCCTGTCAAGCGGAGGAGCTCATCTAGAAACTCTCCTTCGAGCTAGAGCGGGAAAGGTTTGATTTATAGTACCTACGCCAAAAAATAAAGAGGAGGGCCTAGGAATGGATGTTAGTGCATTTGTCTGGTTCACCGTGTGGAAGGGTCTGCCTGCCTTGAGGAGAGTTGGGGACAGAGGGACAAGTCAGCTGTAAATGTTTTCTGCTTTCTGGTGGGTCTGTTCCACTGTGAAACTGCGGCGGCTATTTGCATGTTTTGGTTTTAAGTACTGTAATGCCTTGTCGACTTGCAGCAGCAGCAGCGTGCCAGTTTCGGAGCAAAACAAGGAGAGATTGAATGAAAATGGTCCTCTTGTCTTTCAACCTGCTCCTGAAAGGTTTGTGGTTTTTCAGGGCCTCAGAAGGAGTAGTTGCCTACTGCGTTTCTTTTAAATATCGGCTTTCCTCCCTTGAAAGGATTTTGGATCAGTTGGCAGCCTATATATAGAACCTGGAGCAGGGCCATCTCAGAAGAAGTGGAAGGCAGCCCCGGCTAGCCTCCGGGGAAGGCCTTGGCCAAGCGGGCAGATGGGCCGGGTTTCCCAGAGCTCCATGTCAGGTGGGGCAGGTGTTGGGGACCAGGAATGGGATCCTTAAAGCCTAGAGCAATGCTACTCAGATGTGGTAGCCCAAGGACAGATGCCAGCTCATGTATTGGCTGTCACTCCATGGTGAGTTTCTAGGAAAGGAAGAAACAGTTGTAGTTAGTGGACACAGATATGGTGCCAGTCCGCGGCATAGTGGGCCAAAAAGCCCTGTTGGTCCTGCAGATGAGATAGCTTAAGAAGCACGAATCCTGCTTGCACCAAAGTAATCCCACCAATTTCCTTGTCTTCCTTGTGCGCCACCCTCCAACAAAGGAAGGGCTCCCAGGAGCATGTGTGCCTTGATTTCTGCGTGGCACAGTCTCCATCTGTCTTGGCTTTGAAAAGGGCAGGTGGATGTTCAGTGCCCGAGTTGGAGAGGCAGGGGCTCTCCCTTATGCCCAAAGACTATGCTTCCCCCTTCCCTTTTGGTAGGATCCTGACAAAGGTCTCCACTGTGCGGAGGGGAAGCAAGCCATTTCCTAGTCATTAATCTTTCCATCTTGGGAAAGATGTGCCATTTCCATTTCTCTGGTTGTGGCCAAGAATGGTAGGGCAGGGGGAGGTTGCTGTTTGGAACAATGTGGGCCAGAGACAAGGGTTGCCAGTGTGTGTTTCTTAATCATGATGGGGGTGTTGTTGTTGCCCGCAGGTGTTTTCACCCAGTAGGCTTGGGGGAAGAGCACCAGAAGGTTCCTCAGCTGCTACACACCACTTTTGCTGATGTGGTGTGTTTGTGTGTATTTTCTCAGAGAGACCCACTTGTAAGATGCTGCATTGCTTATCTATCAAAGCTGTGGTAGGAGGCATTGGGAGAGACCGAGAAATTACAAGTTGCCAAGGAAGGTTCCTCTTCCCTCCCCACCTCCTGAGTTGGGTGCTTTATGTGGCAAATAAGTGAAATGGCTGGCAGCTTTCAAAAAGCCATACTCTCTCAGCCTTAGGGGAAGGTAATGGTGGCAAACCTCCTCTGGGGAAAGCTTGCCAAGAAAACCCTGTGATAGTTTTGCCTTAGGGTCACCATAAGTCAGAGACCAACTCAAAGGCACAAGGTTTAACCCCAAACCTCAAATAGCAGGCACCCGAAGGAGGGTGGGCCTCCTCTGGAAGGGATAGGTGGGTCTGGATGCTGGTGCTTGGAGTCTAGATGGTTTTCTGTTAGTGACAACCATGCGCCTAGTCTTCTTTGGGCCTCAATGCTGGAGGAGGTAAGCTTGTGGGGGCAAAATGGTGGGACCCAAGAGTCCTCTGCATTCTCTCTGTCTGTAGCAGCTGGGTCAGGTGTGTTGGTGCAGGCAGCCTTCTTCCTTTTGCAAGCCGGGTCCCGTTCCAGCCTGGCTGCCTTTTGTTCTCTTCTGCTCTGGAATGCCACTCTCATACCACAGAGCGATCGATAGATCAGCTCCAGGTCGCTGGCAGCCTTCCCTTTCTCAGATCTTGGGTCGCTGCCTGCCCTGCTTCTCAAATCTGCCTTGAGGTAGTCCATGATAAACTCTGCTAGGCATGGAGGGCGGCTGTTCATTTCCGAGAGAGAGAGAAAAACAAAGCCACGCACTTGGTTTCTAAAGCCTCCCCAGCCCCTTCCGGGTTATTGTGGCTTTCGGGCTGGAGAGTTTTGTTGAGTCTTTCCACCGCCTTTGAAACCTCCTGCTGCGAGATCAGGCAGCCACAGAGGCCCACCTGTGGCTTTTGCCCCCTTTTCAGGCTATGTGGCTAATAGGTGCGTTTTCCCCTGCCTTCTTGGGGCTGCCTGGCTTGTATTCTCAAGTCCCCTTGGGCTTCTTCCCTGGTTCCTGAGCTGTGCTCTCAAAATGGCTACCCGGCCTCCCGCCTTGTTAATGTGACTGAAACAGGAAGCTTCAGGAGCTGACAGGCAGGAGGTATTGCTTCTGCTGCTGCTGCTGCTGCTGCTGAGCCATTTTACATCCGTGGGCCGTATTGGAAGAAGTCATCCGTGAGTTAAGGCTGGAGCTGTGCAGGCCAGCTGTGGTACCTCAGCCAGCCTTCGGAGGAACAAAGTCCCCTCCCAGTTTCCACATCTTTGGCTTAATTTCCTAAGGAAGCAGAGGTGGTGTGGCTTCTGAGTTAGTGCGAACATCAGGACGGCCCTTTTGGATGCTGGGAGCCATTGCAAACATGAACAAGACAGCCCAGAGGGAAGATAGGCCTGTGGCTTGAAGGGGGAAGAGCTCTCTACCTGTCTTCATACTTCATCATTTGAGGGCAGGTTTCCCTGGCAGCCATTTGGGGAGGTGGAGTGGGCTTATTGGAGACGCAGGAAGGTAACCAGGCGAGGCCTGGCCTTCTGTGAAGAGAGAAGGGGATGACTGGTGGTGGCATTTTAATTACTTGTTGTCACTCTGCAGATATTTGGAATAAGGAAAGGATGGATGAGCCCAGATGGATCGCCTTGGTGGATTCGATGTGCTACATGGCTTCTTACCTCTGACCTTTACAGGGCAACAGCCCTGTAAGGGTTGGTCCTGAGATCATGATCAAGCCTTGAGGTGCCAAGATATTAATGTGTTGGTCCTGAGATGGTGGGTATCAAGGCTTGAGGTGCCAAGAACAGCTTCCCTAAACACACTGAGCAAGTTTGCAGCAGTGGGGAGATTGAACTGTGAGCTTCCCGACATGCAGTGCAGCTGTTTCTCTTTGCCTGAGCCATTGTCCTGAGCCTGGTAGACGTTTTGGCTTATTTGAGGGCTGGTGTTTTGGTTGGGGGTGACTTAAAGCTTCTGGTCAGCGGAGCGTTTTGCTCTGAGTCTTGCAAGCAGGGGATCTTCCTGCCTTTGAAGCTTTCCTGTGACAACCATGGGGCTAGTCAGGGGCAGCAGTCCCCCATGATTTCTCAGAACGGGTGTCTGGGCATTTACTGCAAAGTATAGCTGGCCTATTTGTACATCACATGTTTTCCAGGAAGCCCAAAGCAGCATGCCCCATGTTCTCCTCGCCACACCCCCTTGAGGTGGGTCAGGCTGAGACTAGCAAGCTCCGTGGAGAACTGGAGGGTCCCTGGCATCTTAACCCTACTCGGGACTGACTTATTTCGTGGAGCCAAACAGCCTCCAAAAGAAAATATAATGGTAAATCTGTTTGTATGAAGGCAGCGATCCAAGTTACGGCTGCTACAGATTCTCACAGCTGTTCCTCAGTAAGTCCCCCACATAAGATCACACAATTGTCGGAGAATCCAGGGTACTTGAAATTAATCTTTCCGTAGATTTGAGACTCAGGCACTTTTGTTGAGTGGCATAAAGTGGCAGGCTGTCAGACTTTTGCCCCATTCCTTTTGAGTTCTCCAGCAGCCTATAAAACACACCCCCTCTTTCTCTTCTAGCTTAGCTTGGACTTAAAACAGTTTTGGTTCTCCTCACTACAGCCACCCGTGGCAATGTATGGCCTGCGCATTTTGTATCTGTTCTAGGTCTAAACTGATGGGAGTGGGCAATGGGGAGGCCTCTGGATGTTGTGGGGCTGCAACTCCCATCAGCCCAGCATGTGGCCAGTGGTGAGGAGCATCCAGCAAGATCTGGAAGGCTATCCTCCCCTCACCCTTCTGATATTGTTGGGAGCTCATCTGGTGCGTGTCAAGTAACCGCCTGCTTCTTCTCTCCTTCCACAGTAATCCTCCGCTGAGTGAAGAGATGCTGCCTCCAGGGGAATGGATGTGCCATCGCTGCACCGTGCGCCGAAAGGTAAAGATGCCCACCCACCCCTGGATGTGCTGTGGGGGACACTTTCTGGGCCTTGTTTGATGGTAACCTCTTTACATGGGGCTACCATTGAACAAGATGAAGAAGTCAGGGAGATTATTTTACAAACCCTTCAGAAAAGCTAGACAGAATTCACAAGGACCAGCCACCTCAGGGCTAATGCCTGGACCCCTGGAAGGGGGCTAGCTTTGCCAAGGGCAGCTCTGCTTTCCTTCCAGAGCCAAGGGCAGCTGTGGGAAGGAGCAGGCGGGCAGCAGGAGGAGAGGAAGCCTTTCCCCCTCCCAGTGACGCCCCAGGCCTCTCCCCCTTTCAGCCTGGCTGCTTCATTCGCTCGCAGTTCCTTCCGGCAGCCAGTTCGGAAAGAATGAAATGACCTCCCACCGTTTCCATGGCAGCTGAAGGGGAAGTGATGGTCTGCCTCCCTTCTTGTCGTGGGAAATGGGGTGAGGGAAGCGATTGGGCTGGGCTCCAACTTGTCACCAGAGAGGCCTGCCCTTTCCGCCAGCCAGCCCCAGCTGAATGCAAATATTGACTCTGAGGGCTGCCAGCTTGGGCTGCGCTGGGAGGGAAAGGAGGATGGGCAAGGCTAAAGGGAAGGAAATGCACAGGATCTCTCTCTCTCTCTCTCTCTCTCTCTCTCTCTCGCACACGGGATTTTCTTCAGACATGTCAAGTTTATAACCAGTGCTCACTCTCTTTCTTGGTGGGGGGAGCATTCTCCAAGTCCGTGTGTTGCTCAGGTACCTCTTTGAGCCATGACCCTCTCCTAGGACTGTCAAGGTTACCAAATCCTGGCTGAAGAGGCTGGAGATGGGTTGCCACACAACTGTCCCTCAGCTGACTTCTCTTCCCTACCAGTCTCTACCCCTGGCATGTTTCCTATGGGCAGAGCCAGGCTCAGTGAATGGGAAGTGGGTTTTTCTTAGGGGAAAACAGAGTCCCAGTTTCTTTGCAGCTGAAATGTTTCCGCTTTTGCTGACCCATGATGTGTCGTCTTGCCCTTATAAAAAGCAGTTCCTAAAATATAAAGCTTGCATGTTTTTGAGGGTGAGTAGAAGGGTCTGTCTTCCAGCTATGAGGCACCATGTTTTTTGGGTGCTTTATTCTCTTTAGCTGGGATTCTCCTAGTTAAGGAATGCTTTGCATTGCCTGAGGATGAACCTTGCAAATGGACAGTTGGCAAGCCACGTTCCCTATTGAAAGCAGGCCTCAATAAAATGCAGTGTAAAAAAAAGAGAACTCAACAACATTAGTAAAACAGATAATTATGTATTTTCTCCTCTATAGTGCCAAGCAGACATATAAAGCACTCATTCCCATAAAGAGAACTGAGAAAAGGAAATCAAGCTCTAGGATTCCAGTGACATGAGAGACTGTGCATTTCCTACATAAAAGATCATCTACTGCATAGCTTTTAGAAAGAACATAGGAGGAGTAATTATACCTTGTCTTAAATGTTTTATTGTTCATTCTAAAAGAGATCAAGCCATTTTTTTCCTCCAGAAGAGGACACTTTGGGTTGGGAGAGGTGGAGAAACAGGAAAACAAATGAGCTTCCCCCCCATGTTTTAGTCCAGCTTATTAGTCCAACAGGATTTTCTCTGCAGTGACTTTTAATTGAGGGTTTGGGTCCTTAAGTTATACCTTTTTGGGCTGCTGGACAGGGATTGTCCCTCCCTTTCCCCCCCTATTGAAGCATATTTTATTTCCGCCTTGCTTGCAGAAGAGGGAGCAGAAGAAGGAGCTTGGGCATGTCAATGGGCTGGTGGACAAGTCTGGGAAGAGGACAGCCTCCCCCACCCGCGATACGGACTACTTGGAGCGTGGCGGCCTCCGGACGCTCTCTCACGCTCGGCTCTTGGAGCGGAGGGCCAGCCGGCCGGGCACCCCCACCTCCAACGCCAGCACCGAGACCCCCAACTCGGAGCAGAACGACATGGACGAGGACATCATTGACGTGGACGATTACTCCGTCCCCATGGCCGAGGCGGACGGCGGGCAGCCCCACCTCAAGCGGCCTTTTGAGCTGCTCATTGCTGCTGCCATGGAAAGGAACCCCACCCAGTTCCAGCTCCCCAACGAACTGACCTGCACCACCGCACTTCCAGGTGAGTGGCCAGTCTCCTCTGTCCTGGGCCTCTGCTCTGGGCCTTTGGAAGCATGCAGGTGGCAAGAGTGGGATGGCTCCCTTGACCCTTGCTTCAGGCAACAGCATGTGAACCAGGGAACCTCAGAAAAGCAGCTGGAGTGGGAAGCCGTCTGGCTCCTTTTCAGGATAGGTGGCCGCTGGGCCCTCAGTGTGGCCTTTGCAATGGTGATGCCCGAGGCCACTTCTTCAGGCGCCAGCACAGGCTGAGGCTCTCCTTTCTTCCCATCTCTCTAAGTCTCACTGGTACAAAGCTGTTAAAGAAAAGCTAGTGATACAAAATATGGAGAAGTCACCTAAAACTAGCAGAACTGGTATAGAGAAGAGATGGGAGTGAAGATGGAAGTATATCTCCCCTACTATCCCCACAAAAATATGAGACCCATTTTTATGCGTCAGATAAAACCTTTGGGCTATTGATAATGCAAAATGAATTAGCAAACTATGGAATATGGACTTAAGTATTAATCATAATTGTATGGTATTAATAATAATCTTTTTTTCAAGAGCATTTGTAAAAAAACAATTTTAAAAATGATTTGTAAAAGCACCGAGAACCTAATTGACGGTGGAGAAGAACTGCTCAGTTCACTTACTGTTTATTTTGGGAAAGGCGCACATCTTGTAAAAAGCTACTGGACAAATAATGTGTATCAAATGTATTTGTTTTTCCTAGTATGTCATTGTTTCATGGAAGCAAACTGACCCCTTTCTTTCTTCCTCGTCAGGTACTAGTAAGAGACGGCGGAAGGAGGAAACCACTGGGAAGAATATCAAGAAGGCTCAGCATGAGCTGGACCACAACGGATTGGTGCCCTTGCCAGTGAAGGTCTGCTTCACATGCAGCAGGTATCTCTTGGGCAAGTAGGACTGGGGAAAGGGGCAGGGTCCCTGAGTTGGATCGAAGGGCTGCTTGTTGCAATGCAGCATCGTAGTAAGATGGTGGGAGCCAAGAAGGTCCTCTTCTCTTTCATCCCACACATCCTGTGGGCCTCTCTCCAGGCCTCTCCAGCTCAAAAGAGTAGCGGGTGGAAAGGAAAGAAGACCCTGCTCTGCCAGTCCTGGGCAAGCTTAGACCAAGACCAAGGCAGTATTCCTCTCCCACACTCTTGGTTTGTCTCTCTCCTTTTCAGGAGCTGCCGGGTGGCCCCTCTCATCCAGTGTGATAACTGCCCGCTCCTGTTCCACATGGACTGCCTGGAGCCTCCTCTCACAGCGATGCCCCTTGGCCGCTGGATGTGTCCGAATCACATAGAGCACGTGGTGGTAAGCCAAGGCACAGCACCCTCTTTCCTTCCCACATGGGTGACCCCTGGGCACGGATCCTGAAAGCTCAACTTCCCCCTTTCCCCTGCCCTGTTGGCTGATAGGGAACCAAAACCAAAGCCTTGTGTCTACAGCTAAACCAAAAGAACATGACCTTGAGCAACCGGTGCCGGGTCTTCGACCGCTTCCAGGACACCATCTCGCAGCACGTGGTCAAGGTGGATTTCCTGAACCGGATCCACAAGAAGCACCCACCCAACCGCCGAGTGGTGCAGTCAGTGAAAAGGAAGGGGTTGAAGGTAGGCAGGATGGCTGTCACACTGTTCTCCACATAGAACTACATGGCATGGTCTAACCAGGGGGTGGCAGCCTTGCCAGCTGTGTGGCAGAAAGACTGACTGGCTCTCTGTTCCTCCTCCTCCGTCCACAGGTCCCCGATGCTATCAAGTCCCAGTATAGGATCCCTCCCACACTGCTGGCGCCTGCGGGAATCCGTGATGGGGAGCTCATCTGTAACGGGATCCCCACAGAGCCCTCCTCACATTCGCACCTTTGCAATTCGGAGCACTTAGCCACATCGTCGGAGCAGCAGGAGGTAAATGCCTCTCTGGGGGCAGCTGCCACCCTTCTCCTTGTCTACATGTCTTGTGGGAGACTCACCTTGGAGCAGAGTCCAGCACTGGGTTTTGTGGAAAGCCTTCCTTCAGGTTGTGAGAGGAGCAATGCCAGAATCTTCCAGGAGGTGTCAGCCCTGTGCAAATGCAGAGCTTGGAAATGGAGCTTATTTTATCTTTTTGATGGTATTTATACCCTGCCCTTCAGCCCTAAAGGGCTTGCTTTGCAAGACCCAGCATTTCCACTGCCAGCAGCATCTGGGTTGAGTGTGTCTATGTGGAAGGGGAAGATGCTTCTCTTGCTATGATGATGTCTAGTTTGACTAACAAACTCATTGGAGAGTCCCCCTCTCATCGGTAGCCTAAGTATTGGGGGCAAGGAATCTGTTTTCACTCAGTTCTTCTTCTGCAAGTTTTGGCTTCAACACTCCCATGGAACTTTTGTGTCTGCTGGCTTTATTATAACTCCTATGCACTGCACCTCCCTCCAGTGAAACCTTAAAATGCCAATTGCAACACCTCAAGCAGCAGCCAAAACTACTTTAAAAGCCTGGGAGCCTAAAAGGTATCTTTGCCTGCTGCTGAAAAGATGACAGAAATGGCCACCCAGGTAAGGGAGAATTTCACAAGTGGGGCAGAGCAGTACCACTAGGGACCGTGGCTGTTCCATGGACTCAGGGGAGCCCTAGTAGAGGACTTTGGAAGAGCATTTCAATACCTGTGTGGAACTTGTGGCCTAGGAAGATATGCTTCCTTGGGTGAGGGCAGCCTCTGCCATGCTTTTCCTTAATTCTCACTTGTGGCTTTTCCTTTCCTTTTCTCTTGCTTCCAGTGGTTGTGTAGCGTTGTTGCCCTGCAGTGCAGCATCTTGAAACACTTATCTGCTAAGCAGATGCCTCCACCTTGGGACTCAGAGCAGGCAGAAAAGGCCGATGTGAAGCCGGTCATTGTCGCTGATGGCTCCCTGGCCAGCCCTTACCAGCCGGCTGACAAGGCGGGCATCCCTTCCCTCTACTTGGCCTCTTGCTCTCCGGGGATTGCCGCCACCCAGAACTCCTTGCAAGAGGATACCCACTACTCCTCCTCCTGTAAGGACGAGACCAAGAAGGCCTCCCTTTGCGGGACGTCCAACGGCCCCAATGCAGCCCCAGACCTGAAGATCAACGGACCTCACTTCTACAGCGATGCCTCTGCCCATTTGATGGAATCTGCCAGGCTGAGCGGACAGAGTGGAAGTGGTGCAATCCCAGTCTTATCTCATCGGCAGCAGCCCTGGCCCCGGCCCGCCACTCCCCCGGTGGCTTCTGGCCTCCTCAACCACATGGCCGGGACAGTAGTGAAGACAGAGAATGCGACGGGACCCATCTCATGCACGCACCGGGGTTCTGCCACGGGCATGCCAGCCTCTCTCCCTTGTGCCAGCCTTGATGGGGCCGCCAGCACTTTGCAGAGGAAGAACGTGCAGACGCAGGTGGGGCCTCTGATGGCTGCGGACCTGGGGACAATGGAGTCTCCTCTGACCGCCACGCGGGCGCTGACCCCTCCTCAGGCTGCCATGGGGGACGGCAGCATTTCCTCCATTGGAGCCGCCCATGGCTTTTGCTCCCCAGCGCCTCCTCCAGGTGAGCAGAGAAGCACAGGGGGTTGTGGTGCCTGTTATACACTCGCCACTGAGCAGCCTCGACCAGCAAACAAACAAATTCATTCTTTTTAAACAAATGCGAGCATTTCAGTTGGTTACCAGACTGAAAGCGTGTTGCTCCAACACGGCATTTCTTCCATGCCAGAGGTCTTTTTATCTTTGTGCTGCATTTTCCTCGTGGGTTGGACCTTGCCCAACCATCTTGCAAAATTGCTCTGTGTGCTTTGAAGTTGTGGGGCGAATAAATCATGCTGGAGCTGTTTTACCCACATTCGAAACTCAACCAGCTCCTTGCAAAAGACATAAATTTGGGGGTGAAAATGTTGCCATTTTGGAGATCCAAGTTGCAGGTCTGAATGCTGAGTTGATGATGCTCTTTGGCATGTTATCCAAATAAGTAAAAGCCCATTGTTGCTTTGCCCTCCAAAAACTGGAGATCTCCTTCAGATCATGGTTTTGAAGGACCTGCTCCAACTACAGTTTGTAACAAACACGCGTCATGGCAAAGACTGGTCCTAATAGTCAGAACCCCTATCCCATCCCACGCCCCCAAAAACCCCAATGTTCATGGGAGGTAAAGAGAGAGGCCGCTTCCACTCGGCCAGAGCTCTGTTGCAGCAATAGTGCCATTGGTGCCATACTTTTTAACCAATGATGATCTCTCACAGAACCTCGAATGACCTCTCAAGGAACCCCCAGATTCCATGCAGCCCTGATCCAGAAAGTGTGGCCAGAACAGTCCCCACCTTTGTGGTGGCTTTCCAGTGCCAAAAGACACTGGTTTGTGTGTGTCTGTGTGAAATGTGACACCCAGCTATTCTCAGTTGTCAGGAGTTCCCTCATCCTTACTTTTTAAATACATTTTCAATTTAAAACCTAGCCCATCTTCTCGCCAGAATGGGGTTGTTGAGTAGGGCTTATGATAAAATCGGTGACAGCACAAATGGCAGCAATAATCTAAACTTGACTGTTGGTTTTGACCAAAAGCGACAACCATGTGGAGATGGTTCTGGGAGCGTAATCTCAATGCTGAAAGAGGAAGTGCTAGGACTGTAGTACCAGAAGGGACAACTTGTAGTTGGAAGCGGGTAAGGAGGGGTCCATTAAGACCCCTGAGAATCCTCACCAGACTGTTTCTTTCCTCCCTCTGCTAGATGGCAAGGCCAGCCCCAACGCCCTGCCCATCGGCAGCATGTTGCTGCCCCCCTCCTTGCTCCCTTCCAATTCTTCAGCCACGTTGGACCTCACCAGTTCCTTGAAAGCATTAATGGATGGCAGCGGAGGTGAGTCTTATCTCTTTCTATCCCAATTCCAGGGAAAAAAGAAGTGGAGAGGCAGGCTCTCTGTGCCTTCTGGCCTTCTCTGTTGTGCAGCCTCCATTGCAATCTCACTGTCTCTCAAGGCATTCATTAGCCTTATCTGCTATCTCTTGGGAAAGATGGCTACACCCAGCGAGAATGATATAGGGGTTGCATTGCCTCCCTGATGCTAGGTTGCAGAGGTCTGGAAGCAGTCTGTTTCACACTTGAGAAAGGGGCTGGCAGACATCATCCTACTGCAGTTAACTTCAGGTCATGGCTGCTGGTCCTCCTTGCCACCTGGCAACTCCCAAAGCACCTTTGAAGTTTCCATCCGCCCTCTACTTAACAGCCATCTCTCTCCTTCCACAGAGATTGAAATCAATATGCTGGATGAGAGGTTGATCAAGTTCCTGGCCTTGCAGAGAATACACCAGCTTTTCACGTCCAAGGTCCAGCCTTTTGCAGGCAACGTTGGTGCCCAGCAGCCCAGTCCTGTGGGTCTTCCTTCTGAAGGTAGCAGGCCAGACATTGGCATTCTCCTTCTCTTCCTTCCTCTGCTGCTCTTGGGCACAGGCACAGTTTTGAAAAGGCCTGGCCACTCTACAGTCACATCATGCAGCCAAAATAGCACCTAAATGGCAGGAGTGAGTCACAGAGTGGACAACCCAGAAGGGGCAGCTAGCACACTGAAGGAAGACCAGTCTGGGATGTCCCTTCTTGTGTCCTGAGGGATAAGTCTTCCTGAGTCATTGGGAGACAGAAGAA
>NC_056532.1:6095128-6163559 GCF_019175285.1 Sceloporus undulatus | reverse complement strand
GCCTTCACCCTGGCCTGGGCCTTTGCACATCTGAGGTTGCCATCCCTTGGGTCAGACCATGAGCTTCCAGTATGATGGAGAAGGGCTCCCCTGGATAACACACAGACTGAGCAAGATGTCACAAAACCCCATATTTGTGGCAGGGGGTGCACCCTCCATAAAGAAATGTGCCCATTGTGTAATTTAAGAATATGGACAAAATGTTAATTTTTCAGAGAGATCCATGGATAGGGTTAATTGAAATTAATACATTTATTTGGTATTGGGGAAGAACACTTAACTTGATAGTAGTTGCGCACAGATTGTCAGCCCTGCATACCATGAATTTCAAGTGTTCCCTATTGCTGTCCTGAAAATCTGGCAATGCTGCATTCGTATAACCTGTTCCCTGGAATTTGAGGCTATGAGGGGAGGGCTGCCAGCTTCTACATGCAAAGCACTGGGGACTGTGCCTACCCACAAGTTGTGATAAAGTGGGTAAAGCACATCTCTGTCTGGTCTTGTGTTGCTTCCATTTGGATGCATACTCGGGTACAGGCTTTGACCTGTGGTTCCTTTCCTTGCTGGGTTGAGATAAGTTGGTAGAAAGCAGTGCCCTAGTTGGACAGCATGAAGAAGACAGGAAGCCTCCTCTTTCTCCTGCCTCTGCTCACTTTTGCAGATGGGGAGTAAGATAAGCTAAACGGAGGGGTGTGGGACCCAATGCTCGCAGATGGTGGGAAACACGGGACCGTTTGGATCCGAGACCATCTTTCTGTCTTGCAGGGCAGGGGAAGGAGGTGCAAGCCCGAGCCGTCTTCTACCCTCTGCTGGGGATGGGCAGCGCTGTGAACATGTGCTACAGGACTCTCTACATTGGGACAGGCAAGGCGTGGCTCATGGTGGGACTTAGTGGGCCCAAGTGGGGACCTGTTTCTGGGCCCCTGTCGGTGCCACCCAAGTTGGGATGTGCTTCCAGGCCTTCTGGGCGGGAGAGTGGCCTTCTGGCAGGCTTTTCTGTCCCCTTCTTGCTGAGGAACTGGAGGCTGGGCTTATCTTCTGGGAGTGGGCTCCTGCCACGTTCCTGGCCATCGCTTGGAAGTGGGGTGTCTGCTTGTATTGGAGCCCCCCGTGACCATGGGCCCCCTCTTAATCCTGACCTTCCTTTTTTTGACAGGAGCTGACATGGATGTGTGCCTTACAAATTATGGTCACTGCAACTATGTGTCGGGCAAGCACGCCTGCATCTTCTACGATGAGGTGGGTTGTGGGTCACGGTGGGCACTGCATAAGGGGTATGTAGATGGGGATGATGTTGGTCTGTCTTTGGGGAAAGCAGAATCAAACACCCTTCCATGCCTGTGTGTGTCGGAGGAATCCATAAAATCCATGGGGTTGTTATTATTATTACGCTTTATAAAGCGCTGTAAATTTACACAGCACTGTACATACGATCAATTAAAATAGATAAAATAAACCTGCCTATGGCATACATTCTACAAAAATAATTAAACATAATACATATTAACATTCAAACAATAAAATATTGGCAACAGCAATTAAAATAACATTGGATAACAATCGTGTCATGCCTGGGAACGCTTCCCTGAACAGTATTGTCTTTAATTCAGTTTTAAAGCTGTTTAAAGAGGTGATGCACTGTGTTTGTGGGGAAGGAGGTTCCAGGAGTGAGGGGCAGATCTGGGATGGCGCAGTGAAAACCCTTGGCCAGGACAGCAACCCTTGACTACCAGAATGGTAGTTCTTCCCTTTTGCCCTCTGGGTTATTGGGACTGGCGGTTCCTGTGGTGTGATGTGCTCTCCTTTTCCCCTTTGCCAGAACACCAAACATTACGAGTTGCTCAACTACAGCGAGCATGGCACAACAGTGGACAACGTCCTATATTCGTGCGACTTCTCTGAGAAGACCGCTCTCATCCCTCCCAGCAGCATGGTAGCCAAAGTACAGAGTGTGATTAGTAGGTATTCTGTATGTTCTTACCCTTTCTCTTATATACGCACATTTTCATACACAGTGCCAGGTCCCAAGTGTGCCGCCAATCTGGGACTCTCAGGAAGGAATCCATAAACCAAAAAGATCCAGCAGCTGAGACCAAATCACAGCAAATCCCCTCTCTCTCTTTTGCATCAGGTTGAAAAATGCCTTGTTTCCGAGTGTCTTAGCTCTTGCTGCCTGCTCCTCACTTATGTCGTGATCTGGTCATTTAAGAAGCAACATGCTTTTTAAACCGTAGGCCTGAACAGGAACCCTCAGAAATGTGTAGCTAAATCAGACTTTCGGTTGTTGGAGGTTGGGTTCTAGCCACTCCCAGTTAGAAAAAGGAAAGGAACCCCTCCAGAATGTTTGAACAGATTGCCATATAAATTCAAAAAGGATGTTGACAACTTTGAGCGTATCCAGAGGTGAGCGACCAAAATGTTGAAGGGTCTGGAAACCATGCTTTGTGAGGAAAGTCTTAGGGAGCTGGGGATGTTTAGCCTGGAGAAGAGATGGTTAAGAGGTGACACAAGCCCTGTTTAAGTATTTGAAGGGCTGTTACATTGAGGATGGAGCAAGCTTGTTTTCTGCTGCTCCAGAGACTAGAACATGGAACAGTGGATGGATGCTCCAGGAAAAGAGATTCCAACTCAACATTAGGAGGAACTTCTTGACATTAAGAGTTGTTTGACAGTGGAACACACTCCTTCCTCAAAGAGTGATGGAGTCTCCTCCTTTGGAGGTCTTTAAACAGAGGCTGGATGGCCATCTGTCAATGGGGATGCCTTGATTGTGATTTCCTGCATGGCAGAATGGAGTTGGACTGGATGGCCATTCTTTGGGTCTCTTCCAACTCTATGATTCTGTGAAATTGTGCCAGCATCATTAAGTTTGTGCCACACAGCTTGGATTGTCCGGCTCCCGGAGGTTGGTGCCTGTGTGTACCTTCCAGATACTTTGGACAGCATTTTCCATCAGCCCCAACTAGCATAGGTAGTGGTAATGCTGAAGAGATAGTCCAAGACCTCTGTCTGGGTGCGCTGGATTGCCTAACTCCTAACTAGGCAGAGAATGTGCTTCCTCCGCAGCCTTCAGATGACACCGTCCTCCCTCATCGCTTTCCACCCCATCCATCCTCTGTCCTTCCTTTCCCCAGAGCGCCACAAGAGCCGGAAGCAGCAGCAAGAGGGAGACCCGCCACCGAGTCAGGAAGCCGCCACAGCCACCACCACTGCCACCGCTGCTGTGGTGATGAGGGCGCAGGCCCAGGGAGCATCCGCCCGGCCTTGCAACTGCAGAGCCAGCAGCTCCAGCTTGATCGGGGGCAGTGGGGCTGGCTGGGAAGGGACAGCTCTACTCCACCACGGCAGTTACATCAAGCTGGGCTGCCTGCAGTTTGTCTTCAGCATCACGGAGTTTGCGACCAAACAGCCCAAGGGCAGCAACGGGGAGGCCTCTGCCGGAGCCCAAGACTCAGACTTGGACGAGAAGCTCCCCTCCAAAGCCCACCAGGTGCCAGTGCTGCGTTCCAGTTCGGTGCCCTAGGCGCTCCGAGGGGATGCCGTCCGGACGAAGGAAGGAAGGAAATGCCGCCGCCTGCCTGCTTGAGAGCGAGAGAGACACGTCGGACATGCCCAAACCATGTCTGTCTGGATCTTCTTTCCCCCCTCTACGTGGGCTACAGACTCTTGGCGCCCTTTGCATGAAATGAAGAACTTTGAAATCCTTTTTTATTATTATTATTATTATTATTATTGTTTGCTCAAGTTTTAGGGGCATTTGCACATATATTTGTACTATACATTTCATTTTAAAAGAGAAAGAGAGAGAGAGAAAACCGCAGAGGAAACTGCAGCGGCCGGAGTCTGCGCTGGCAAGAGGGCCGGCTGGTGGACGTCGCCCGGCCGCGCGCTCCCCCCGCGCAGTTGTAAAATAACCAGAAACTCGTTCTATTTTGTGCCAGTGACAATAGTTTTTATATTAAAAAAAGAGAGAGAGAGAGAGAAATACAGTTTTCATACAGCAAAAAATCTATACAATTATCATTGTTTTATTTAATGTAAAGAAAAGATGTGCTATTCTCATGCCGGTTTCTTAGTTTCCCTCTCCCCTCTCCGCTGCCCGTCTCCTCTTTTCCCGGCCGCAGGGAGAACAGAGAGGGTTGTGGGTTTTTTAAACGGTTTTCCTGGCGTCCGCCCTGTTTTCCGACGACGAGGAAAGTCTTTGCAGGGTCCTGTGTAAATACACCCGCCGACGGCGATTTTCCCCCCCCGGTTTTTTTAAGCTGTGTACAGTACTCCATGTGGTTTGACGTTGCCTCCGGTTGTCTGTTGTAGCAAACGCGTTTCTTTGTCGTAAGCCTGTTTTTTGTCCTCCTGTTCCGACGCCGCCCTCCTCCTCCTCCTCCCGGCCCCAACCTATTCTCTCAGTTCTGATGTACAGAAGTAATTGCAATGTTTTAGGCTTACAGAAACCTTTTTTTCCCCCTTTCTTTCCTGTATTCTGTATATAAAACAACAAAGTACGGCACTTGCTGGTGTCTGCCTGTCTGTCGGCCTGAGCGCCTCCTCGGTGGCTGGGGGTCCGGTGGGCGGCTGCCCTTCCGCAGGGTCCAGAGCTGGCTCTCCTCTGCCCCCTTCGCTTGGACAGGAGCCAGCGGCTTCTCCTTCACTGTGTGAAGATTTGGCAAGAGGATTCCCTCTTCCTCCTCCTCTTCCTCTTCCTCCTCTCTGGGGTGCCATCTTAAGCTCCCCCGTACCCAAATTTCTCCCCTCCGCACAACAGGGCATTCTTGCAGGGCATTGCGGAGAAGGGCCAGGAGGTCTGCTCCCGGCCCCTTGGCCTCGACGCGCTCCGCGACGGAGACGAGAATTGCTGCTGCTGCGTTCTTAACCTTTTTAATGCTCACGTTTGCATTTGGAAATCCTTACGCTTCTCTTTTTGTGTATGAACAGAAAGCATTTGAAAGGTTTCGCGACTGTTCCAATGGCTTTAAGTCTATATAAATAAAACGTGTATACTAGTATTTAAACGTTGCGCAGCCAGGCCTGCGCTCTCCTCCTTGTTTTGCTTCCGTTCTTGCCCTCTGGAGCATTTGCAAAATGGTGGCTTCTGCGCGTGTGGGATGGGAAAGTGCCTAGAATTGTATTCCATTTATTTTCCCGTTCTAATTCGATCAAAATGATCTAGCCGAGACGTTGGATACCCATGACGTAGTTCCTCCATTTTCCTCTTTCGACTCTTGCATCTGCCCACTGCTACTGGAAACCTTTCTGCTTACCATTTTCTCCAGTGCCATTCCATCCACAATCCGCTGGATGTAGATGGATTTTAAGAAGCTGCTTTATCTCAAGTCCTGATTATATGTCTTTGAGAAAAGGCAGTTTGCTAGCGGTTCTCCCTTTGTCTTAACATGCAAGATCTTGACATTTTCTGAATCCCATACAGAGCTTAAAAAACCAGATGAGCGCCTGGCCCTGGATTTCAATATAGTAGAAGTGAGTACTTCAATATCATTGGGTAAAAAATGCATGGACAAGTCCCTGTTTCTCTAAAGGCAGCACAGAAACAGGTTTCTGACACATGTAGCACTATATCAGAGTGATCCTTTGCTGCGATATTTTCTCCTGGCTCCTAATGTTCACAAGTTGATTTCCCCTGACTAGGGAGGCTCCATTTTGCTGGCCCATTTGAGAGCCCTTGTCTTGTGTTCAGTGATGTCTGACTCTTGTTCTTTTCCACCTCTGCACCTATCCAGGATTAACTTAAAAGTTATCGCCCTTTGAGTGTTCAAAGGTGTGTCCAACCCCATAGATGCTAAGGTTAAGGCGGTGCTTTAATTTGAGGCTCTTCACTCTTTAGGCTGCATCCCTTCTGTCGAAATCCAGTTTGACACAGTCTCTGCAGAGCATTGCTCTGGCACCACAACCAACTCCCATCCCCAGAGTTCCATAGCATTGAGCCGTGGCAGTTAAAGTGGTTTCCGACTGGGTTATTCCTGCAGTATAGATGGGCTCTTAGATGTGTTGGACTTTCCCCAAAGTCCTAGCCGGCATGTCTGCCCATGCCACCAAAAGAAGTTGAAGTACCCTTGTTACCAAATAAATAAATGAGATGAGCAAGGAAAGAGCAAAGGCTGAATAGTGAGTTGATATGTGGCCCTGGCGCTTCTTTTCCTTTTTCTGGTACAAAAATACCCCAATTCCCAGCAGTGGCAGACGCCTCCGGATACAACAGTTTCCCTTGGGAAGAGGTTGCACTTCTGGCACACTTTTCTTGGGCTCCAGCACGCATCACATTGTGCAAGGATGGCATCCTAGGAATGCTGTTGCCTGTCCCCGGGGGAAGATTTGCCCATCTCCTCCTCCCAGACCAGGATGGCGCCAAGACCAGCATGGAAACAGCGGAGGCGGGATAGGAGAGAAAACAGAGGCCCCGGTGCTTGCGCCGCTCTTTCACTGCCTGCCTCTTCCAGGCCACGGAAGGCAAGGTGGAGATGGAGATGGCATTGGAGGTGCTGCTGGCCAGTCTGGTGGGGCTTTTAGGGCTCTACATCCTCATCTACCACAACTTCATCAAAGGGAAGACATGCCAGAACGAGACTAGGCTCCAGGGAAAGACAGTCCTTATCACAGGTAGGTCTGGGCTGGCACGGACTGGGGCGCAAACCCACCCTGAGGGTCTCCTTGGTGGGAGGAGGAGGAAAAGGAAGAGGGCCATGCGTGGCTTTGCCTTTCCATGGGGAAGCAGCACTGGCACCTCTCTGGTTGTTGCCATCTGGTGCAGGTTAGAAACGGGGGAAGAATACCCCATCACTTTCCTTCCACTGCCTCACTTGCCTGCCCCCTTGGCAGTGCCACAGCTCCGGAAACCTGTTTTGGGTCCAACACAGCTGTAGGGAAAGCGAGAAAGGGACATAACACTCTTTCACTCAGCTACCATACTAGCCCCACTACAACTCTCCTCTGGAGTGCCACCTGGTGCAACACACACCCTTTGCATAACTGTGGAGAAGGGCAGCCGGGAGGGCGAGTCAGGGCCCAGGAGACCAGCCTCTGCTTGGAGGGGAACACAGTCCACAAGATGGAACTGCTCTCCCAGTCAAAGCTGGGCACATGGTTGGTTAGGAAACGCGGGTGGCACTGTGGCCTCTAAGACGCTGGCGTCAGTCAGGCTGCAGGCTCTGCGCAGCTCTTGGTCAGCTCCTTCCTCTGACTTTTTACCCAGGTGGAAACGCGGGGATCGGGAAGGCCACTGCTCTGGATCTGGCCCGGAGAGGAGCCCGTGTTGTTCTGGGTTGCCGCGACAGAGAGCGAGCGGAAGCTGCCGTCCAGGACATCCGGAGGGTGAGCAGGGCCAGACCATTTGAGCATACAGCTAATCTCACCTTGGGTTTGGTGGACTACAGCTCCCACCATCCAGATGTGGAAGGTTGATGTTATAGCTTGAATGGGTACAGCTCTGACTTTGAGCTTTGCCAGCAGGGAAAGCTATACTCCTTTGCGCATAGGATTCTCCTTTGATGCAACAGAGCAAGGGTTACATGGGAAGGATATGCACCTTCCTTGCAATTGATTCCCTGGGAATCTCTGCCTCCCTTTCACTCTGCACCAGGGTCCCTTAGCCATGGTTCCCTGTGTCCAAATCCCTCGTGGCTGTTCTACTATACAGTCAGTACTCCTCACATTTTTGTTCCCCTGTTTGCAGGAAAGCGGGAACAAGGAGGTTGTGTTCATGAGCCTAGACTTGGGCAGCCTGAGTTCGGTCCGAGCTTTTGCCGAGGCTTTCTTGCGGTCGGAGCCTCGCCTCGACATCCTCATCAACAACGCAGGTGAGAGAGAGATTATTCGACAGCAGACCTTCCAGGCAAAGTTTCCCACTGAGTACAAAGCACTAAAAGATAGGCTTATCTTAATGAAGGCCTTAGGCGACCATCTGGCCAATAAAGGAGGGACTTCGCCAGCGCTAGGGCCTTCCGCTTTCCTCTTTGGGTGGCTATGATCTGGAAGCAAGGAAGGTCTTTGTGTACAGCTGTAATTGTCTCATGTGGCCTGTTTTCTTTACAGGTGTTTACTGTGTTGGCAAAAGCGACGATGGCTTCAACGCAGCCTTCCAGGTTAACCACTTGGCTCACTTTCTTCTGACCCACCTGCTCTTGGATCGGCTGAAGCAATGCGCACCCAGCCGCGTGGTGGCAGTTTCTTCCTTTCTATACCAGCTTGGGAGGATTGACTTCCAAAACATCCACTTGCCAGTGGAGGGACGCTTGGGAGCATTCAAATCCTACTGCAATAGCAAACTGGCCAACGTCTTGCATGTCCGAGAGCTGGCCAACAGACTGCAAGGGACCGACGTCAGCTGTTATGCGCTCCATCCAGGTTGGTGTGCACCTGGGGCAGGACTGGTCAAACGGTAGACAGTGGGCCTTATGTCCTCCAAAAGCCTCTGAGAGATGTGCTATTGGACATTGAAATTTTGCCTCCCAGCGGGCCCTTTTAAGCGACCTATAATGGACTTCCCAATCACTTCCGATTGCTGAAAAATCAATGTTTGGGGCATAAAAAAGATCCAGGACACTTTGCCACAGCTTATAAAACACCAACTAGATTTCCCAAAGCTTCTGAGGGACGCAGTTGGCCATTTTCACATTGGTCCGTTACAGACTGCCGCTTTGCGGCGGTCTGCCAGTGCTGCTGTTTGCTCCACAAGGGAGCTGCAGCAGCCAAACCGCGCAGCAAAAAAGAAGCTCCAAAATGGAGCTTCTTCTCGCGTCGCAGTTATGGCGCCCTCGCGACGTGCGGACGCACAGCATCCGCTACATCAAGATGGCGGTGGCCGTGTGGAACGGCCGCCGCCATTTGTTACAGACAGAGTCCGTAACAGGAGTAGGGGCGTCTAGAAGAGACGCCCCTTTTTTAAACTGGGACGTTCTGGGGATGTCCCAAATGGCAGTATGTAACCCGCCATTGTGATTTTTTTACTCCCTTTTTACAAGTGTTTCCTTTCACTTAATACTAAGATTGGACGGCACATTTAAACAGATTGACGGGAAACGGAGGAGACTCCGTTCTTCTTCATGCAGGTTTTGACTTGTTTGTGAAATTTCCTTCCAGAAGAAGAGGCGACGGCTAGTAACCTACATAGGCTACCTAGTCTATAGGCTACCTTAAAGTTTTGGTATGCCTCAGTTCACGAAGGAGATGCTTTCCCATGTACCTAAGCCCCTTGGATGGCCTTGGGGACAAGAGGACCGCTTCCACACCTCTGAGGACACCATAGGTACTCAAGCGAGGCTTATGTGGGATCAAGGCCCACCTTCCCTTCTGCGTTGTAACCCCTCTTTCTTTCTTTCTTTCGTTTAGGGAGTGTGCATACGAAGATCCTTCGCTACTTTCCTGGCTGGATAAAGTCCCCCAGCACCGTTGCCTCCTGGCTCTTCTTCCGAGACGCAACAAATGGGGCCCAGACCTCCATCTACTGTGCCACTCAGGAAGGCATTGAGAAGCTCAGCGGGTGCTATTTTGAGGACTGCCGGCAAAAGGACCTCAAACCAAACGCACGGGATCCGATGCTGGCCAAGAAGCTGTGGGAGTTCAGTGAGAAGTTATTGGGACTCGCTTCTTAGCTGCACCTTCAGCCGAACATAGAAGTAACTGTCAGTATCCGAATTAGGGACTGGCTTGATCAGGGACTAGAATCAACTCTTGTTTTGTTATAGTCTTTGAATAGAAACCAGGGCTTTAGATTCAGTACGGACCACATGGCGCTTAGAAGAGGGGAAAACACAACATCAGACCAAGATTAGGTAAGCTTTGAAAGATATTTCACCAAACGCTGAGATTCGAGGTGCTACGTCTAAGGCTTTCCACGCTGTGTATAGAATATTTACTGGACTTGAAAAATCACTAGGGTTTTAGAGGTCTTGCTGGTACTTTCCTCCCTATTTGCTCTGTTTTATCTACACTTCTCTGAAATGGAAAACTGGGAATACCTTTACATTTTGGTAATAAAACTGTATGTGGTTCTTGGTCTCTTTCTTTCGTTCCAGACATTTCTGTGGAGCTTAGGATTAAAGAGAGCCTCTTCTTCCCAGCGATTATATACTTTGAACCAGGAACAGAGTCAGAAATAGAAAGGACAGGGAAGTTGAAGGGAGGCTGGCGCTCTGTTCTTTAAGCTGTTAGGAAGGATCGAATTAGGGGAATTTAATAAGATCGTGTCCCTATGTGTATACCAGAGGTCATCTAGTCCAACCCCAAGAAACAGAGGCCTGTTAGAGACTGCCAAAATAAAGCTGCTTCAGATCTCTTTGGAGGTATGCTGTTTAAATGATGCATGCATCCTAAGAATCCGGAAGCTGCACCAAAAGCTGCTCTCCAGTGCTTAGGAATGGAGTGTGGCTTTGGCGCGACCTCCGGAGTCTTAGGACCCATGCATCATTTAAATAGCATACCTCCAAAGAGACCCGAAGCAGCTTTATTTTGGCAGTCTGTAACAGTCTCCAATGCCAATGAGTTGCAATTAAAATATAAACATTTATTAAAGCCACACAACCAAAGGGATCACACGCGCGCACACACATTCAATGCTACAGAGTTTGGGAGTAAAGGAGAAAGGATAGAGGCACCGTTGAACTAGTTACCTTAGGAGTCTTCTCCAAGCGACGGATGTGAGGGATGGTGGATGGTGAACACGGCCGCGGAGAACAAGGAAAGCAAGTGGCGACCGCGGTGGCTAGGAGCTGAGTTCCAGCGGGCAAAGCTAACTTAGAGGCCCGAGAGATACAGTGAGCATTGGCTTAGCTCAAGTGTTTTCAGCGGAGCCCAAGGCTCAGAGAACTCAAGCCTAGAGCAGCAGCTCTGCAAGCAAGGTTTGGAGGTTTGGAGCTCAACAAGCCCAATGAGGGCAGAAATCCAGGTCCTATTTATACTGCGAAACATATCCTCAGGCTATGGCTACCTGATGAACAAAAGACTTGATGGCTATCTTTAAAGTTAAACAAGGGATATACAAGGGAGAGGTCTGACACCTTTCAGGGGAAGGCAAATATCTGAATGGCAGAGCTATTTAAGACAATCCTTTGCTCAATAGGAGAGAGGCTACTTCTTTGCCCTCTTCTCTTTGGGCTGCCTGCGAAACTTGTAGGGCAGCTCCCAGAACTGGTTTCTTAAGGTTTAAATCTACCTTTTCCTATGCCCATGCCTAGCGGGGCTGGTTGGCTACGCGGTCAGATCGCTTTTAGGGTAATGGCGGCTTGAGATGGGGGTCAGGATTTTGGATCGCTTGGCACCCAAAACCAATACAAAACCAAACTCGGTAACAAGGCGCATAAGGAAACATCGTGTGGGAGGCCAGAGCATGATTTCCCTCCAGACTGTGCTGCAATGGCTTTCCAGGGCCTTAGAGGACTTCCATCAATGGCTGCCTAGTCTTGATCCAACTGTAATAGGATCCTCTGTATTCCTGCATGGCAAACGGGGTTGGGATGGATGGCCCTTGGGTGTCCCTTGCTGAAGGATCCTCTCTATTCCTGCATGGCAGAGGAGGGTGGGAATGGATGGCCTTTAGGTGTCCCTTCCAACAGTAGGATCCTCTGTATTCCTGCATGGCAGAAGGGGGTTGGACTGGATGGCCCTTGGGGTCACTTCCAACTCTACAATTCTATGATTCTATGATCCTATGACTTCCTGCATGGCAGCAGAGGCTCCTCCTCTCCCTCCACCTTCTGGGTGTGATCCTCCTCCTGTCATCTCTCCCGCCCTTTGATGCTCTGAAGGAGGCAGCTGGAGAGGAAGAGAAGGCATAGGGGGAAGGAAGGCTGGAGCCTCCGCAGGGCATGGAGGGCACGATGGAGGTGCTCCTGGCGGTTCTGGTGGGGTTTCTGGGGCTCTGCATCTTGTTCCACCTGATCTTCGTCCGAGGAAAGACTTGCAGGAACAAGACCAGCCTCCGGGGGAAGACTGTCCTCCTGACTGGTAAGCCAAGAGGGACCGGAGTGCAAATCCTCCCAGGAGGATCTCCTTGGAGGGCTGCGGCAAGGGGAGCCCAGGTGGACCCCAAACATTTGAGGGGAACCCAAGTCCAAAGGTGGGTCTACCCTTTCTCTTTGGGGAGGAAAGTGCATCCCTCTTTCCTGCGTAGCTCTTGCTCAGCTCCTTCTCTTGACTCTCTTTCCAGGAGGAAACACCGGGATCGGGAAGGCCACTGCACTGGATCTGGCTCGGAGGGGAGCCCGCGTGGTCCTGGCCTGCCGTAGCAGAGATCGCGGAGAAGCCGCCGTCCAGGACATCCGGAAGGTAAGCAGGGTCCCCAAAAGGAGGATCTCTAGGTGGTGTTGCTGTGAGCTATAGCCCAACGTTCAAGCCACTTGTGCGTCTCATAGCCCCACATTTCTTGGCTTGGGCACCTGTTGCACCTGGAAGTCCATTTCCGCAAATGGATGGAAGAACCAGGGATTGAAGCTGGAGTCTGAGACTTCAGAGCCCTTGTTGCCTGCACCATTTACTACATCATTTGTAGGTGGTCAGTCGTGTTAATCCATATGCCTAGCCCTCAGCCGTTTCCTTTCCTGTCCCTTAAATACAAGTTTGAAAATAGCCGTTGTAGATGACCCTAAGTGTTCCTCCCCTTTTCCCCGTTTCACAGGAAAGCGGGAACAAGGAGGTTGTCTTCATGAGCCTGGACTTGGCCAGCCTGAGTTCGGTCCGCGCTTTTGCCGAGGCTTTCTTGCGATTGGAGCCTCGCCTCGACATCCTCATCAACAACGCAGGTGAGCAACGGAGACGGACGGAGGGCCCTCCAAGCGGATTTTCCTGCCCAATGCATAGGCATAGCCACAGGAAGACTAAGGTGACCCTCTCAGGGAAACTGTAAGGGACTTCGCCTGTGCTTTTGGGCACTGCACTTGTTTCTTTGGATGGTTATCATTGCCTTAGTGTCCATTTATAGTTGTTTCACGCAGCCTTTTTTCTTCGCAGCTCTCATCAAAGACGGAGCAAGCGAGGACGGCTTCAACGTGGTTTTCCAGGTGAACCACTTGGCTCACTTTCTCCTGACCCATCTCCTCTTGGATCGGCTGAAGCAATGCGCTCCCAGTCGCGTGGTGGTGCTTTCTTCTGATGCCCATCGCTCCGGGAGGATTGACTTCCAAAGCATCCACTTGCCAGTCGAAGGGTACTTGGACGCGTTCAAATCCTACTGCAACAGCAAACTGGTCAACATCTTTCACGTCCGAGAGTTGGCCAACAGACTGGAAGGGACCGACGTCACCAGTTACGCCGTTCATCCAGGTCGGTGGGCGCTTGGGTCAGGGCTGGGCAAAGGGTGGGCACTGGGCCACGTGTGGTGCAAAAGCAGCCTCCAAGAGGGCATTGAAATGCCATTTTGCCACTCATTGTATACCAGGCACTTCCAATTGCTGAAAGTGGGTGTGTTTGGTATTAAAACAGTCTGGGGCTAATCTCTGTGGCACCTCACCTCTTTGTTTCCGACTGGATTTTGGATTTGTTTGACTTTGCACTTCACTCCTGCTTTGGTTGCTGTTGTTATGTGCCTTCAAGGCGTCCGATATATGGCAACCCTTGGGCATGGGTTTTTATTTGGGAAGATTTGCGCAGAGGTTTGCCATTGCCTTCCACTGAGGCTGCAAGAGTGTGAATTGCCCAAGGGCACCCAGTATGACCACTTTAAAACAGGGCATTTTCCTGGCTGCAAGGCAGTCCACGAGGTCTAAATCTATAGAACCAAATTGCCTCCTTCTACAAAATGCTCGGTTGTAAAAGCTGTCGTCATCAGCTGTCTATCTACTGAAGGAAAGAGGTTGGCAGCATGAGCTTTCGTAGACGTCGGTCGACTTCCTCGGTTGGCAGGAGACAGAGGAGATGCTAAAGTTCATCTTCACAGAGCATTTCATTTGTGGAATTTACTTCCACAGCAAGAGGCAAAAAAGGCAACCTACAAAGGCTATAGACTACCTGGTCTTTCTTAAAGGTTTGGTATGCCTCAGTTCAAAAAAGCGATGCGTCCCCATGTCCCTAAGCCCCTTAGATGGCTTTGGGGACAAGAGGGCCACCTCCACCCCTCTACTGACAGCATAGGTGCCGACATAGAGATGCTCAGCAAGGGTTATGCATACATATGGGATCAAGGCCCACGTTTTCTTCCTAATAACCCCTCTTGCCTCTTCTCTTTCTTTCTTCCAGGGGCTGTTCATACAGAGGCCCTTCGCCACTCTCCTTCGTACCTGAAACCCTTCATTCGGGGATTCACCTGGCTGTTATTCAAAAACCCAGAAAATGGGGCCCAGACCTCCATCTACTGTGCCACTCAGGAAGGCATTGAGAAGCTCAGCGGGTGCTATTTCGAGGACTGCCGGCAAAAGGACCCCAAACTCAACGCACGGGATCCGATGCTGGCCAAGAAGCTGTGGGAGTTCAGTGAGAAGTTATTGGGACTCGCTTCTTAGCTCCATCTTCAGCCAAACGTCAAGAAAGGACTCTTGGAAGTGGAGCTTTGCATCAATGCTTGTCCTTGTTGTCTGGACTATATGGCTTTCTCTCTACGCTCTCTTGGCCAAAGTGACTGCAAAGGGATCACCTCCTATCTCCTCCTCTTCTCTACTAAAGGTTTTAGGGGCTCCCCTACTTGCGTCATCCAAGTGTTTTGGACTTCAGCTCCCAGAAACCTCAGCCAGATTGTTCAACAGTCAGGAATTATGGCAGCTGAAGTCCAAAAGGTCTGGAGGACCAAAGTTTGGGAATCTCTGCTGACTCTTCGTTCTCCTCCTAAGATATGGGTGCAACCATGAAGCTCTGCCTCAAAGGATGATTTTCTTCTTACTTTCAGGTGGAAGAATCAGCTTTATGGACATGCTAAACGGATTATTTCCTAAATGCTAAATGGACTCTTACTTAATAAAATTCAAAGATATAGCCGTGTTAGTCTGTAGAATCACTTTGCAGAGAGATCTTGCAGCACCTTTGAGACTCACTGAAAGGAAGAAGTTGGCAGCATGAGCTTTCCTAGGCTTCAATCTACTTCCTCAGATGCATTAACAACAAAGTCAGCCCCATTTCTTTGACCTTACTCATGTGTCGTATTTATTACCATAAGATCATACGCATTAACCTCTTTTGAACACACACTGCTACTCTGCTCAATGTATAAACTACCTATTTTACTACATTCTAACAACTACCAGCATCTGAATTAGGACTGGGTTCGCTGAAGGCACACAACAACAACAACAACAACAGTGTGGTGTGATGCTTAGATTATGGTTCAACCCACACTGCAGGAAACAATCCAGTCTGAGACTGCTTTAACTGCCCTGGCTCCATGCCAGGGAATTCTGGGAACTGTAGTTTTCTGAGACATTTGGCCTCCTACAATTTCCAGGGTTCCATAGCATGGAGCCAGGGCAGATGAAGTGGTCTCAAACTGGATTATTTCTGCAATGTGGGTTGGATCTATGTCTGACTCATTTAGGATGCATCTGCACTGCAGGATTAATGCAGTTTGACACCGCTTTAACTGCCCTGGCTCCATGCTATGGAATTTTGGGATTTGTAGTTTGGTTAGATTATATTGGGCCTTCTTTGCCAGAGAGAGTGCTGGTGCCCCACAAAACTACAGATCCCAGGACTCCAGAGTAGTAGTTAAGGCAATACCGAACTGCCATAATCCTGCATTGGAGATGCAGCCATTTTGAGAGCTGAGGCTGCCTTTGCTCTATTCCTGCGTCTTTAGGGCCATCCATGGCAGAACTCGCCTCCAGACCCACGTTTCCAAGGAGGGCATTTCCCTCTTTCTGCCAGCTTTCGCATCCACAACCACAGAAACTGGGAATCCTACAATGGGCCACTTGCTTTGGACTCGGCGGTTTCACTTTAGGACCTTCTCTGGTCCCTACAGGACTCTCTTCCCAAGTCCTAGAGTGTGTCTACACTGGAGAAAGAAGGCAGTTTGGCACCACATGAAGCACTGTAGCCCCATCCTCTAGAAGCCTGGGGTTTCCCTGGACAGATACCCTGACCTCATCTAAGGCTGAGAGAGGGTGCCTTCTTGCCCAAGGCCCCCATTGGGTTTCACAGCCCTCTCCAAAAACCTACAAATGCACAAACACAAACCCCAGAGTCCCAAGGCTTAAGGGAGGACTCCAAGTCCTAAACACTAAATAAATGCAGCAGCATTGATTATTGATTTTTCTTTATCAGTTTGATTCCCTGCTCATGCCAACTCTCACATTTGCCCAACTCTCACTTGCTGCAGGTGAAGGACTTGGCGCATGGCTTTCCCCGTCCTGCTCAGCCTGCTCTGCAGGTTTTTCCTCCGGCCGACTGACCGATGCCGAAGAAGGGAGGCAGCCAGTACAGTCAAGAATAAACCAGGCACATGCCCAGGGGGCCTTGCAGATGGGCATGGAGAGGCCACACAGACCTGGGTGAGACACCTTGCATTCGTCCTTCAATTCAAAGCTATAGCCGTGTTAGTCTGTATAGTCCTAGATTCCAGTCAACTCCTTCCTCAAGGAGACTGAAGTCTATGGAAGCTCATGCTGCCAACTTCTTTACTTCAAAGACATAGCCATGTTAGCCTGTAGAGTCAGTACGTAGAGAGATCTTGTAGGACCTCTGAGACTAAGTGAGAGAAAGAAGTTGGCAGCAGGAGCTTTCCTAGACTTCAGTCACCTTCCTCAGAAGCTTAAGTCTAGGAAAGCTCCTGCTGCCAACTTCTTTCTTCCGGTGAGCCTCAAAGGTGCCACAAGACCTCTCTACATTCTTCCAGGGAGCAAGAGTTGCTCTTCTTTCCTGCCACCAAGTGGACTCCATGCACTCCCTCTGAGCATCTTTTCCACATTGTGGGCCCTGAGCCCCTCCCTGGACCCCTTCCTTCCCCAAAGCCCCCCTGCCCTCCTCAGAAGCAGCTGCTTCTGGCATCGCCAGTCCTCTCAGCCTGTGCCCAAAGGTTTCCCTCCTGCTCCAGCTGCCCAGCCTCAAAGCAAAGTGAAGCCCAGCCCAGCACTGGCTAATCCAGCCTGAGCTTTGCTCAGGAACAGCTGGAGGAGGAGAGAAAGCTCTGGAAGAGGAGGAGCAGCAGCAGTCAGCCGAGGCAAAGGCATCCGCCTCTCTGATCTAGGAAGGAAAGCAGGTTCCTTTCTGTGCCCGTGTGCCATGGAGGCCCTGCTGGCAGGCCTGGCGGTGCTTGGGGGGCTCTATGCCCTTCTCTACCACAACTTCCTCCAAGGGACCAAGTGCAGGAACGAGAGCAGCCTCCGGGGGAAGACTGTCCTCCTCACCGGTAAGGCAGGGCCTGGACTGGCTCTGCTTGGAAGGAATGGTCCCTCTGCTTACGCTCTCTCATCTCAGGCCATGCGCTCCCTTGCCAGGTCCATCCATCTGGGATGTGGCCTTCCTCTCTTTGGTATCAACTGCCCCAGAGGGGACCCCCACTGATGGTGACGCCGGGGGTGAGAGCCCTCCAAGCCCCGCTACGCCTTGCAGAGTTGCACTTGCATTGTGGCCTTCTCAGAGTCCATGCGCCTGGTGTGCGGCCTTCCTCTCTTTTTGCCTCCCTCCACCTTTCCCAGCATCAGGGCCTTTTCCAGTGAGTCCTGCTGCCGTTTCATGATGCGGCCAAAGGACCACAGCCTTGGCTTTATCGTCTTGGCCTCCAGGGAGAGTTCTGGCTCGATCTATTTGTCTTCTGTATCCTCAGCACTCTTTTCTCCAGCATCAAAGTAAACTCTTTTCTTCCTTAGTGTTTGTGGGCCTTTCCAGCTATGTGGTCATGTTCTAGAACAGGTTATTCCTGATGTTTCGCCAGCAGCATCTGTGACTGGCATCTTCAGAGAAACGTCAGGAAGTAACTCTTCTAGAACATGGACACATCGCCCCAAAGACCCACAAAAAACGATGGGTGCCGGCCATGAAAGCCTTCGACTTTGCATACTTTCTACCTATCCGCTTTCTTCACTGCCCAGCTCTCACCTCTATAAATGGCGATGGGGAATGCAATGGCTTGTACAATTCGGACTTTAGTGCTCAGTTGTATATCATTACCCTTTAGGATCTTTTGTAGCTCCTTCATAGCTGCCCTTCCCATTCTTAGTCTTCCGATTCCTTGACTGCGGTCCCCATCCTGATCAATGATCCAAGATACAGGAGCTTTTTTATTATTTCGGCTGCTCCTTGGTCATACATTCATCATTAAGCCTCCCCTTGCACTTTCTTTTTCAACCTTCTTTAATAGTTGCTCCAAGTGTCTGCCATGCGTTCTGCTAGTTGTACAATGCCATCCAGATACCTTAGGTGACTGGTGTTCCTTCCTCCTATTTTTACTTGTTACCCAGGAGGAAATACTGGGATCGGGAAGGCCACCGCGCTGGATCTGGCCCGCAGAGGAGCCCGAGTCGTTCTGGCTTGCCGCAGCCGAGAGCGAGGAGAAGCTGCTGTCTATGACATCCGAAGGGTAAGGAGGAGGCTTCCTCAAAAGGAGGATCTGGATATCCTTCTGCTTTATTTTCAGAGATGTAATCCTCTGCTTAGGGAAACATACGTAGGGGCCTTCGCTGCCCAGTTTTTCATACAGCACATACTGTATATACTCAACTATAAGTCCATCTCATGTATAAGTCGAGGGCAGGTTTTGGTGCCATATGTATGGATTTTGATATGACCCATGGATAAGCCGAGGGTAGAACTTAGGGGCATGCAATGAAGGATGTAAAGGACGAAGCGAAGAAAAACAAGGCCAAAGAACGTACAAAATCCCAGCAGACATAACTATTTGTGCTCATACTAAAGGCTGGATGGATGAGAGAGTAGAAGGAGGTCAATGCTTCCAAGGCATATGCGTGTGTATATATATATATATATATATATATATATATATCTTAAAATACAGTTCTGACATTGACCCATGGATAAGTTGACTCAGTATTTTTGGGTCAATTTTTTAACCTACATTTCTAAACTTATACATGAGTATATACAGTAACAGTAATGTTCAGAAAGTAGATTTAATTCTCCAGGTCCTCATTCTGCCATAAGGCATATTTCCTACATCATTTGGATCCTACATCCTATCAATCGCTGGGAAAAGTATCCCAGTGGTGTTCATCCATACGCCTAACCCTCCTCCTTTTTATTTCTCTTCCTTCTTTTCTATTTCTTTGTCGTAATCTTTTTTAAAAATGGGTATTGTAGAGTATAGTACTAAGTGCTCCTCGCTTTTTTTGCCTCCTGTTCATAGGAAAGCGGGAACAACGAGGTTGTCTTCATGAGCCTAGACTTGGCCAGCCTGAGTTCGGTTCGCGCTTTTGCCAACGCTTTCTTGAGATCGGAGCCTCGCCTCGACATCCTCATCAACAACGCAGGTGAGAGATGAGCCCAGAAGTGGAGACTTATGGCACACTTTGCAAGCAGGTTTTCCTGCCCAGCGAAGAGCACCATAAGCATACCCAGATGAAGACTAAATGCTAATTTCAGGGATGCCACCTGGTTGGTAAAGGAGAGACTTCACCAATGCGAGGGCACCGCACTGATCTCTTTGAACGACTATGACCTGGGAAGCTACTCCTTGAGACAAGGAAGGTCCTAAGGTATGGCTGTAATGGTTTAATGCCTCCTAGTTTCTTTACAGGTGTCGGCTGTGACGGGAAAAGCGAGGACGGTTTTAACGTCACGTTCCAAGTCAACCACTTGGCTCCCTTTCTTCTCACACACCTCCTCTTGGATCGGCTGAAGCGATGCGCACCCAGCCGCGTGGTGGTGGTTGCTTCCAACGCACATCGCTCGGGGAAGATTGACTTCCAAAATATCCACAAGCCCATGGAGGGATACTTGCCAGCATTCCAGTCCTACTGCGACAGCAAACTGGCCAACATCTTGTATGTCCGAGAGCTGGCCAACAGACTGGAAGGGACCGACGTCAGCTGTTATGCGCTTCATCCAGGTTGGTGTGCACCTAGGACCATCGAAAATGCATGGAATTGGCCAGCCCCAGCAGGCGTACGGCTCACAGGGAAAGGTTTAAGAAGGCCACCAGACACATCTTGGTTGTGTATTCCTTGCTGAAATCTTCCCAAAGGAAGAGTATTTTAGACACTAGGGATTTAAATCTATAGGACCGAAATGCGTCCTTTTACAAAACTCTCAGTTGTGAGTGCTGCCAGCATCTGTTAGTTCACTTATATGTCATTGTGGGTATCTAATCTTGATTCTAAATGTGGGCAATGATTTCATTTTTGTGGCTTTTCTGTTCACCTGCCAGTGTTGTGGCAAGTGGCAAAATGACCAGTGAGTATTGGGAAGTGGGCTCAAGCAAAGTCTTCCCTCTCTCCTGAATAGTAAGCCTGGCGATCATGTAATGAAACCAATATACAGTACATGACTCCAGGGTACACTCCGATTCTGACATGAAAAGTGGTGATGGCTCTTAACCCTTTAAGAATGGCTGTGTCCTGCCTTGTGTTCGCAGGGGTTGTTAACACGGAGCTCTTCCGCCACTCTCCTGCCTGGCTGAAGCCCCTCTTCCTCCCCATCTCCTGGCTCTTCTTCCGAGACCCTACAGACGGTGCCCAGACCTCCATCTTCTGCGCCACCGAGGAAGGCATTGAGAAGTTCAGTGGTCGCTATTTTGCGGACTGCCGGCCGCGGGAGCCCAAGAAACATGCGCGGGATGATGCAGCGGCCAAGAAGCTGTGGGAATTCAGCGAGAGGCTATTGGGACTCGCTCCTTAGGCTCTTCCATGTCTGGATGGGGACAAATATATCTGAATTAGTTAATGGGTTTGCCTGGGACCAGAATTAATCTTTGTTTCGTTACAAGGAAATTGAGGTTTAGCTTGAACACTGGCATCAAACCACATGCTGCTAAGGAATAAAATGCAAGATACCAAGACTTGGCAGCGTTTGAGAGATGTTTCACCAAACCTATGATCCATGTGGAGATTAGAGGGATTTCCACTGGATGTGTAATATCTGTTATAGGATATTTTCTTAAAAATGGGGTTTTTTGGAGGTAATCGCCTCTATATTTGCTCCTGTTATCTGCTACAAGGCCAAAGTTTATTGTGAAATGTAAAAAAAGTAGAACATCAATTTGTAATAAAACATACACAGTTCTTGGTTGATTGGTTGATCCAGACATTTTTGTTGAGTGTTAATAATTTCGAGAAGAAAACCTTTCTAGGATGTGGGACATGAACCTGAAAGAAAACTGATGCTTCTTCATTAGGCGCATAGGAAGATGCTTTAAAGGAGATTGAACCACCATTTCCCTCTAATTCGGGTAGTGATTCCTTAGGACCTTAAGGCACAGAAAGGTGTATCCAGCAACTACCTCCTGATTTTGTGGAAATATTTCTGAATTATTCAGAAATATATCTGAATAAGAGACCTTCTGCATAGGCATTGGAGTGCATTGAAGCCCATGTGATATACCTTTAGTCTATTGATCACATCATCATCATCATCATCATCATCATCATCATCATCATCACTATTATTACTTTTGTTATTATTTATTCGGGGACTAATGCCAACACCAGTTTTTGTGGGCCATTTTGGCTCCTTGTTGTGCTTCCTTCAAGCCTTGCCTTGGCACACAAGATGGCGCCCAAGATGGCGGCCTGAGGAGGCTCTTTCCTGCCTTCGCCGTACCCAAGATGGAGGTCTTGAGGCAATATTACCTAGCTCAGTGGTCCCCAAACCGTGCCCTTTAAGAGATTTTTGGGCTTCAGCTCCCAGAAGCCTCAGCCATGTTGGCCAGTAGTTGGGCATTCTGGGAGCTGAAGTCCAAAATCCCTTAAAGGGCACAGTTTGGGGACCACTGCTTTAAATAATAGATCATGTATATCAGCCCTAAACTGTGACTATAGAGATGGGACTTCGGCTCCCAAAGCCTCAGCCACATTGGCCATAGTAGGGGATTCTGGGAGCTGAAGTCCAAAATCCCTTAAAGAGCACAGTTTGGGGACCACTGCTTTAAATAATAGATCATGTATATCAGTGCTCCCTAAACTGGTGACCTATAAGAGATTTTGGACTCGGCTCCCGAAGCCCAGCCCACATTGGCCATACAGTAGTAGGGATTCTGGGAGCTGAGTCCCAAAATCCCTTAAAGAGCGCAGTTTGGGGACCACTGAGCCCTAGCCTTTTTTGGTCTTATTACTCTTTTCATCCTCATTATTAGAATTATCGCACTACACTCTTAAAATGTTGCTATTCCACTTTTTCAAACTGCCTCCTGTTGCATTCTGGGGTTTTGTAGTTCAATGAGGCCTAAGGATTCTCTGGCTGAAATTGTACATGCCCTTCCCTAAACTGCAAATCCCAGAATGCAACAGGAGGCAGCCAGAGCGCAGCTAAATGAATAGCAACGCTTAAGAGCGTGGTGCGATGATAATCTCCAAACTGGTCTGGACTATAGCAGCTCTGGTCAGAGAGGCAATCTTTTGTCCGCCATTTTATTGTCCTTGCTGTCTTCCCTCACACTTTCCTCTGTGTGTCCAAAATGGCCGCCTTGAGGGGCAGAATGGACCCTCCCTTGTGCTAGTCTTCTTCTGTATCACCCTCTTCTCCATCCTATGACTATTATTAATTAAATATTATTAGGGGGAGTACACTAGCTCCCTCACAGATGTGTGTTTTGGTCCATTTTGTGTCCTCGCCCTTACACTTCCTCTGCACCCAAATGGTCCGCCTTAGGGGCCGAACGACCCTCTTTTGTGGCCGATTCCTTGTTCTTATCACCCTCTTTCCCTATGTATTATTATTATTATTATTATTAATTATTTTATTATAATTATTATTATTATTATTATTTAAATATCGATTATTAACCAGGGAGTAGTGCACTAGACGTTTTCGTGGGACATTTTAACTCTTTGAGGGCCTGTCCTTGGCGCTTGGCTTCGGCGTCCAGATGGCGCCCAAGAGTGGCGCCCTGAGGGGAGGGGAGTCCTCTTTCCCGCTCCTGCCTTCGCCTCCTTCCCTTCTCCTTGACGCGCTTCCCGTTAGAGGAGGAGGCGGGGAAGCCCTCCCTTGATCCGGAGCGAGTCCAGTTCCGATTGGGCGGAGCCCAAAGGGAGCCGACCATGAGCAACTGCCACACGTGGGCCCCAACGAGGCCCTCGTCGCCGGGTAAGATTAATGAGGAGGAGGAGGAGGAGACCCTCGCGCCGGGAAGAGGGCCAAGAAGGAAGGAAGCGGGGGAATCGTTCTCTTGGGAAAGGCCCTCTTTGGGGGCGGTTCGCGTCGGGAGAGAGCCCCCCCAGTTCTGTGTCTGAGAGGCAAAAGAAAGAGAGGGCTATTATTCATAGGGATAATGATGGCGAGGAGGAAGCAGGGAGGCAGCAAAAACAGGGGCTTTGGAATGGCTCCTCTGTTTCATGGTTGAATGTTGTGTATGTGATAGATGTTATGTATGTATACATCTCTCTCTCTGTATATATGTGTGGGGTGTGGTGTGTTTACATCTCTTGTCCTGTTATAGGTTGTATCAATACTGTGTGTGCCTGTCTATCATATGGTCATATCTTTGTGGTGTGTTTGTATGTTATACTAGCTCTCTCTTTCTCTCTGTGTGCTTTATATCTATGGTATATATACAACTGTAGAGTTAGAAGAGACCACAAGGGGTGTGTGTGTGTGTGGTCTGATCTAGCTATGTAGGCTCTGTGTGTGGGTTTATATCTTCTGTGTGTGTGTGTACGGTGTTTATATCTGTGTGTGTGTTGTGTGGTAGTATCTCTGTGTGTTGTATATACTATCTCTGTGTGTGTGTGTGGGGGGGTATATTTCCTGTGTGTAGTACTGTAGCTATTTGTGGGGTGTGTAATCTAGCTCGATGTATCTATGTGTGGGTGGGTATCTATATAGGTGTGTGTTTATATGCTGTGTGTCATCATCTGGTGTGTTTATACTCTATATGTGTGTGTATAATATAATGTCTGTGTCGTAGATCATACTATATTATATGTGTGTGTGTGTGTATGCTAGCTATGTATCTGTTGTGTGGTTATAGCTTGTGTGTATCTGTGTATATATTATTGTATGTATTTATGTGTATATATCTAACTTATGTAATATGTTGTGTAGTGTTTATATCTGTGTGTATCTGTGTTATATATCTAATGTGTGTGTATATTATATATATAAGGGTATGTCTTGCTGTATATTCTACTATGTATCATTTGTGTGTGTGTGGTAAGTCTCTCTGCTTTATTATCTATATATATATATATCCTGGTATATATATGTCTCTATTGTATATAGATCTAGCTATGTCTTATCAATATATATCATTGTGTGTCTACTACTATTCTATCAATGTCGATATGTGTGGTGGGTGTGTATCTAGGCTACTACTAGGTTTAAAAATATTGGGTGTGGTGTGTGTGTTTGTTGTGTATATGTGGGTGGATATATATATCTATATATATATTATATATCGGTGTGTGTTTCTTATCCTACTGCTATCCATACCCGTTTGTGTATCTCTGTTGTGGTTTATCGCCCACTCTCTGTGTGTGTAACTAAACAAACAGAATGGGTGTGAGGGTGTATTGTTTCTCCCTTCTAGAAAGTCCCATCGGAGGCTTGAGTTCTCCTTGCTTTATCCCTCATGGTTTCCCTTTGGCTTCCTAGCGGGCGTCACACTAACAGCATTTCCATTGTGTTTGTGTTGGAGATTGCGTGTGTGGCCTTAGTAGTAGCGTTTCCCTTACGCTAGGGATTGGGTGGTGCCACATGAGCAGGATTTACGGCGGTTTGTAGTTACACATAACGGGTACAAGAATAGTATGGCTATTATAGGTAGGGAATTGTGTTCCTGCGGTGTTTCCCTTTGTGTTTGTGTGTGTTACCTGATCATTGGTCTTCCTATGGACCAGTGAGTTTATTGTGCGAGCTGAAGGCCATGGCAAGAAATGCTGCTTATATTTCATTATGCAGGAGTAATGTCAGTAATAGAAATAGAGAGCGGGTGGGTGTCATACTATGAACAGCATCCCTGTTGCATTTGTACTATTGATCATCTTCAGCCTATTGATAGTATTTGGGTTGTGTTTGCATTTTAGACAGTGAGCATATTGATAGGTTGCATTTACACGATCAATAAATAGCGAGGCCTATTGTTTGGTTGTGTGTCCAAAGCACGATAAATTATCTATAAGGCTTACATAAATTATATCGTAATAAGGATATATATGTGTGTGTGCGTGCATCAATAAATAAAAAGGCGCATACACAAGCATGCGCCCACATACTACAGATTATATATGCATGTAATTTTCATCCATATAAAGTGAAGCTGGACACTATGCCTCTGTGTGTGTGCCGGGCCCATGCCATATGTGTGGGGTGCAGGAAAGGGGGATGCATACACACTTTGTGAAAAGACCCCCACATTTAGGATTTAGGCTACCCAAAGGGGAGGACTGAAAGCCACTCTCAGCCTTTCGGTGCCAAGGTTTGGCATAGGAGTAAATGGGATAGAAGAGGGTGCCTCTAAATAGACTTAGAGCGCAGGGGTCCAAAGTACTGAGAGTCAGCAGGCATAGTGGTTGGAGTGTCTGGGCATCTGGTTTTAATTCCCCGCTCGGCCATGAATCCCATTTGGTGCATGCTCTCAGCCTTGGGATGGCAATGTCACACTTGCCAAGAAACATGCTTAGGGTTGCCCTGAGTCAGAAACAGCCTGAAGCCACGCAGGGACAACTAAACCCAGTGTCCTTTCTGATCTAAGATTAAGGAGGAACACTTCCCTGGAAGATCGAGATGATTTGTGGTCTGAGCGCCTTTCATGGCTGGAGGCGGAGAGGCAAACCCTCTTGCAGCAGAAGGAAGGAACCCAGCTCTTTCAAGCAGGTTCTGTGCCTGTCTTCTTGGCTCTTGGAGTTCTCTACCTCTCTCTTAATGGCTCTTCCTTTGCGTAGCCAAAGTTACCGCAGGAGACGATGGAGAGGGGTGAGCGTAGCCTCCATTTAACGCCACACCCTCCCCTTTCTTTGCCTTCCCTTCTGAAGCAACACCTCGAACGGGAATATAAAATGCGTAATGGCAGGCAGGGAGTGTTTATGCTGCTTCTTTGGAGGAGTCTTTGGGAGCAAGGACATGGCTGTAGTCGGACATGGAAAGAGGGTCTGGGTTCGGGTTCTGGCCTAGTCTTAATCCTGCTTTCTGGACCTCACTCTCCACTTGATTTACACTTTGTCTGCCTCCATCCGCATCCTTCAGAGCAGGGACTCACATGGGCCCAGCTAAAAAGGATAACCTCCACTCTTGGAGGCTTCCAAGAGCAACACTTCTTAACTTGTATGTTTTTAGTCTTCCCCCCCATCCCTGTAGTTTTGGTGTCTGTCCAGCATCTAAAGAACGCAGGCTGTGTTCCAGAGCATTGGGAGACCCCGGACTTGTGACCCTAAGGTGAATTCATGTGAAGGCCTCCTCTGGAAGGGTGGCCCTTCTGCCCATGGCAAGAGCACTTCAGACACGTGCAGAGTGCCTTTTCCTGAGTGACCTGTCCCTGCATGCCTTGGATGGCAGCCCACGGCTTGTGCATTGCAGTCCGCGGTCCCCAGCCAGGATGCTCAGCCCACGCACCTCTTCCTCCAGGAATGAACCAGTGTATCTCTTTGGGGAGGTTCCTGGACCGGCAGAGATGCCAGGGCTCCCACTTTGTTCATGGGATCCAAATGGAAATTCATATTTAGATGGGGCAACCCATGTGCTGAGCTGCAGTTCCCAGAATCCCTGATCAGGAAAGTCATGTGTGCCATCCTTGATCTCCATGGAGGTAGGTTAGAAATGAAATCAATAACAGGGACGCGTTGGTTTGCAGATGCATAGAGCCCATATGGTCTATCGAAGATGCTGAATGTGCTCTCAGGTTTGGTTTTGCCCAGGGAAGGAATCCTGGAATAACGGATGGCTTTTGGTCTGCTTGAAGGAACCTTTAAAGCAAGAGCGTTTGTGGGAAGGCCTCGAAAGAAGGGCTGCTAGTTAGCTTGATCAGAACAGTAAGTAAATGCCCATGCTGTTTGCTTGCACAGACATGAATATAGCATCTGACCTATTGTCAAATGTTAGCCACACTGAGCCTCCCGAGTCACATGAGTTAGTCTCTGGTTCATGCTGTTTACACGGAAGAACTAGGCTTAAACTCAGCAGGCAACCTTGGTAGCAATGCCCTGCTGCTCCCTGCCTCCCTTTCTGTGCTCTCATTCCTTTCTCAGTTGGATATGGAGGGCCCGCTGCTTGGATGGGAGATAGCCAGGAATCCCTAGTTAGTCCTTGGATGGGAGACCTCCAAGGAACCCCATCAGAAGATGGAAGTGACCGAACCAACCCTGAATGGTCCTTGCCTAAGGAAACCCCATCACATTCACAGGGTCCCCAAAGGTCCGCAGCTGCCTGGGAGGCACATAGACCCGCATGCTGGAGAAGGCATTGCTAAGGGATGAGCTCAGCCTGCATCTTTTCTGTGCGGCCGGAGTGCAGCAGCCGCTTGGAGAGGCTCCTGTTGGTTTGTGACGGAGGGAGGCCAGGGCTGTGGAGCCGCCCTTCTTCTTCTTCCTAGGCGCCTCCTCCTCTTCCAGCCTGTTGCTATCATTTCTGGAATCTGCAGGTCCCTTAGCCAAAACTAAGCCAGCAGGGAGGGGCGGCCAGAGTGCTTTCCTTCCTCCGCTTCCATTTGTCTGTTTTGCCCTTGGAACGCCTTTTAGTTTGTTTCTGGAAAGTCCCTTGGCCAGATTTTGTCAAGGCGAGAAAGAAGCACGCCCGACCCTTGCTGTGTTACGGCTGCCCATAAACTGGAGAGCGTGGCTCTTCTTAGATAAGAGTGTGGAGGGTTTTCTGGTTCACTCAGGCCATGATTTCTTTTTCCAGGGCCTAAAGGGAGGCAGATTGTGTGTGTTAGGCAAGGGCGACAAAAAGGGCTGCTTGTGGGGATTTTCGGTCTCATATAGCAAAATGGTTGGCTTGGCTTTGGGTATGCGCCGCACTTTGACTTGGCTGGGAGAGGTTCCATTCATTGTTCACCTTCAGGCAGTCAAATATCTTGGGACGGCCTTACTAGAAGCGTCACATCCTTCCTCTCCCCAGTTACTTGTCTGCCAGTTCTCCTCTCTTGGGCAAAGTTGGTAGGAGATGATTCAACAGATTGAATGCTGATATAGATCCTCCACACCTTGTCTCCTTTATCTTCATTCAGAGAAGTGTTAAAGTTCAGCAGGTTCCTTTTCATGGCAGAGCATGGGGATTTTCCCAGAGGAACTCTAGGTTTCCATGCTGTGTATCAGAGACTGTTGAAGAAGGCCACAGTCCACTGGTGATGCATCATCACCATTCTTTCTTACCTGCCTCCCCCCATTAACACTTAAGCGGGTTGATCAACTTGTGACCCTCAAAACTTTTGTTCAGCTGTAGCTCCCATCTCTCTGCCTGGTTAGTGGTGCTAGAGAGGGATGATGGAAGTTGCAGTTGAACTACCTCTGGAGGAGCGCATATCCATCCCCATGGGTCCATTGACTATAAAGTTAATGGTCACTTGTTTTTCTTGTACATGGTTTCATTTTCCCTTGCCCTTTTCCATACCAGCCCAGAGACATGCAGAAGACTGGTTGAAGCTAGGGAAACTTGGAAAGCAAATCTGGGTGGTTTTTCCCCATTCCCAAGCCTCCGTGTTGCAAGCTTTGGTTGGGAAATTTGGAGTCTTGGTCAAATAATAACCCTTCTCCAAAGTCTGACGTTCTTCTTCTCCCTCCTATACTTGCATATAGGCAGAGAAAAGGAAGTGTTTTGTCACGCAAGGCATCTCATCTATGGAAGAGGCTGCCACAGGATGTGGTGAGAGCTGATGGCTGAGATTGCTGCTGCAAAAGGAGCATCCCTCCGTTCTCAGAGGCGTTGCTTCTTAGCCCTGTTGGAAACGCCAGCTTCCAGGACGGTCAGCCACAGCAAGCCCTTTGGCAGGACTATCTCTTTCATTCCCCACCTCCTCTATCTCTTTGTATTCCTTCCCCCCTCTATCTACACCCCTAAACCTTCTCCCCTAAACACATGTACATCTATGTAAGAGAGAGAAGCATTCTGTGATGCTGTGCCCTATCTGCCCTCCAAACTTAGTACAGTCAAGGAGTGGAGCGTTCTCTTTCCGATGAACTAAGCCTGATCATTTCTTTTCCCCCTGAATAGCCCTTTAATCCCTCCCTCCCTTTGGACTTGCAAACAAGAGGACAAGGGTTTGCCTTACCATCCCTGAGTGCCTTGCCTCTGCCTTGGCTTGCCTGTTGAGAGCGTTTTTTACTTCATCTGATCAAATCTGATTATGAAGCCAGCAGGGAGCTCCCTGAGGCAGCAGGCAGAAAAACAGCAGCAGGGTGGAGCTGGCTTAGCCTTCTTGGGCCACACTTCTCTCTCGCCTCAAAACGCCAAAACCAGATACACACATTAAAAAAACCCATCCCTATATCATTTATTGTCTTTGAACACTCACCTTCACCCAGGCAGCGTGATTTTCTGATCTCTGGATGTGGAGGTAGTCGCGCCAGTCAACCTGGATTTGGTGGCTCTGGTGTTGTAAAGGAACCCTGCCATCTTTGTCCCTGCTGACGTTCTGGCCTGCAGACCTTCCTTTGGCCCTGGGCCTTCTCGCACTGAGAAAAGATGCCACAACTTGTAAGGCTAAGTGATTGAGCAGCCCTTTGGGAAGAGAGTGGCATCTCTGGGAAGGAACACAAATGCACACAAGTACAGTGGCGTTTCTGGATTTAGTTTGAGGGGTGCAGAAAGTCCTTTGCCTCCACTGTACTTGTGTGCATTTGTGTTCCTTTTAGAGATGGTTTGTCCATCTCTAAAAGCACGCAGGAGAAGCAGCTGGTTGACTCATTCTGTTGCCCCATCTGTAGCAACATTGACCCTCTTGATGTTTGGAGTATGTGGTCCCTGCACACCTATGCGCCTCCCTTTCTCCCACAAGACCAAATCTTTCTGACTTTGCTTCCATTCCTTCTTGTCAGTGGAGTGCTATTCTAAACAGCAATGCAGGGTTATTTTGTGTGTGTTTAATATTCATTGAAGTTTTCATCTAACAAGATGGTAGATGTTGGTCTGCATCCAGCTGTTCAATAAATCAGTCTGAATCACTGAGCAGATTCGATTCAAGAAGTATTCAGCCCAGCGGAGACCACAGAAGGGGAAAGTCTGACAGAAAGACAGAGTGAAAAGGGAAGCTGTTATATGTATTATTATTATTATTATTATTATTTTAAAGCCGAAAGGCTTAATGAGAGCTTGCTTTCTCTCCTTGCTTCCCTGGGTAGGAATTGAAAAGTTAGCAAGAGGGCTGAATGCTCATTTTCACTTGGCTTTGCGCTGCTTTGCTGTGATAATGTATTCTAGGACTGCAAATGCGCCACCAGGGGTTGCAGTTGGGGAACATTACAAGCGCGGATCACACATTGAGAAATGGGAGCCGACCCAGCTGCCTTCCTGCCAGAGAGCTGCTGAAAGGCAGTGTGCCAGATTGGTCAGAAGAGATTTTTCAGTTCCTTCTTGGCTGAAGAGGCGAGTCCTGGCAGGAAGAAGCTGCCTTAGGCTGGGAAGAGAAGGGATTGTCAACAGGAAAAGCCAATCTTAGAGCAACTTTCCCCCTTCCCGTCCAAAAAAGGGAGGGAAAGTTGAGCTGAGTTTCAGTAGCTTAGGAACGAACAACCCTCATCTCATCCCAGGCTGCCAAGCGACACTTCTGTCCTGCTTGAAGCATGGGACAGGTGGGATGGAAATGTAGTTGGGTGCCATGATGCTATAGTTGGTGGCGGGTGGACTTCCGTCCAAAAGGCACCACCGAATGCCATGTTCAGAGATGCCGATAGTGGTCAGGTTTGTGAACATCTCTGCAGTTGCAAAACTTGCATGGGAGGAAAGTAACATAGCCAATAGAAATAACTATGCAATAAAAATAAACACAGTTGGCCCTCCACATTTGTGGCTTTGTCTTTTGCAGATTTAGTTGTTTGCGGTTTTGTTTAATATGTTCTCTCCAGGAATCTGTAGGTCCTCCAAGCGCAACTCTGCCAGAAGTTGGCCATAGAGTTGTGCTGGAGAACCCAGACGTTCCTAGAGAAGACATTTCTCTTGGCATTTGTAGGCCCTCCAGCATGATTCTGTGATCCACTTCTGGCAGGTATTGACCATAGAGTTGCACAGGAGGAGCTGGAGGTTCTTAGAGAGGTGTTCCCTTAGGTAAAAAGAATACTGTTGTTGTTGTTGTTTGTGGTCTTTCCACATTTGCTGGGGTCCTTTGCTCCTAATCCCAGTGAATGTGGAGGGACCACTGTAAGCACCGGTTTTGTTTCTTTCAGATTTGTGTGGCTTTGAGCATCACCCTGGAAATGTTTTCCACCAAAGAGCAGAGTGTAATTGTTGCAAATAGAACAAAATCAACTGCAATGATGGCGGTGTGTTCTCTGCCTTTCTCTGCAGGTGGCTGCTGCGGCTCGGATGACAAACAGTACATCTATGGAGGCTGGGCCTGGGCATGGTGGTGCATCTCTGACACAAAGAGGTAAGGAGGGGAGCACCCTGAATGGTCTCCTTGTCAGGGACAAGCTGGAGGTGATTCTGGTTAGCACACATTGACCATATCTAAGGCAGAGGTGGAGGAAAGGGATTGTGAGAGGAGGACACAGGAGGGTCCTTTGCATCTTCCCTCCCCTGCCCTGCCTGTTTCCTCCTTTCCCAGATCACTCCAATCCTCAGAGCTGGAAATGGAGAACAGCTAGGAGGCAAGAGTGAAGAAGAGGTTTAGCACCCACATTTGCACTCCTTTGGCTGTTAAAATTATTGCTGCACACCTGTTGAGCTGCATGGAGGCCTCATCGCATTGGCTTTGCCTCTGAGAGAGCTGGTTTCTGGCAGGCTTTCTCCAGGCCACCCCAGATGTGGCAGCCCCAAAGTTCATGTGCCTGCCATGCACCAATGGGTGGGGTGGGCTTTCCCTATTTGAACTGTTCAAGGATGAATTGGCTGCCAGAAACACTTCTTGGAATGTGGATCTTCAGTGATATCGGGCCGAAGGTATCAAACACAATGCTATGTCTCCGTCTGTTACTGGGGAATGGTACAAGGAGAGGGTTATCTTGCTCTTCCGCCACCAGACCCAAACCTTTCCCTCCCAACAAGAGTTCTGTAGCAGTGGAAAATTTCCTTTTTGAGATTGCTGGATCTGTGGAACATTTACGCTAAAATGTAAACAGTCAGCTGCCTGTTGTGGTCTTTCTGACCACCACTACTCCATAGTAGAAATAGTTTCTTAAAGGGCACAGTAATGCCTTATACAGTGACAGTTTCTGAAGTCCTCTTTCATTCTGATCATGTTGGTTAGATGAAACCAAATTAAATCCATAGCCTCGCCATAACCATGGCACATTCTTGCCAGTCTTATGCAAGAGAACAGCAAGTTAAAAACTGAATGACTCCTATGAGTTTAATGCTGCCGAGGAGGCTTCCCACTGCATCCCTCTTCTTAACATACCCCCTTCCAATTGGCCTTAACTCCCTTTCTCTTTTGATTATAGCAGAGCCATTACGTTGCTTCCAATTGACAGACATAGGCCCCAAACACACTGCAGATATAACCCAGTTTGAGACCACTTTAACTACCATGGATCAATGCTAGGGAGTTTTGGGAACTAGGCTTGTGAGACATTTAGCCTTCTCTATCAGAGAGCTGTGGGGCCACAAGACACTGCAGTTCCCAGGATTCCCTAGCACTGAGCCAGGGCAGTTAAACTGGTCTCAAACTGGATTATTATTTCTGCAGTGTGGCTTGGACCATAGTGGAGCGACCTGTCTTCAGAGGAGGTTGGGCTTCACAGCAGGACTCTGGTCTGGTTTGACCTCAGAACAGGCCCTTGTGCACAAACACGGAATGGTGGAGAGCAGATTCCTTGAGACCAGAGAGAAGGAAGTTCACCCTTTGCACCCTAAAAGCAGCCCTCTTTGGCTGTACCCCAGGCTTAGGTGTGCCAGGGCTGAGGAAAGCGGGGCACTCGCTGTCCTCCCCTTGCTTTTACAGAGGAGACTGTCTGGGGTGGCATGCCTGCTCTGTGGCCAGAAGGTGGTGCTGAAGGCCCGCCGGAGGGGATGGGGTGGCAAGAGCACTCTCTGCCTCTGGTTGGCTCAGGTTCCCAAAGGTGTGCTGGGGTCCACCAGGTTGGGAGGGATTCCTTTGCCAGCCCTTTCTCAAGGGAAATAGTGTGCCTTCCCACTCACTCGCCACCCAGCCGCCCGCCCTGCGCGCTCTTTCTTTCTGTCTGTCTGAACTGTGACCTTGTTGCTTGCTCTGTGTCTCTTTTGTGTGGCCTCTGACTAACCCTTTTCTGTGATGGTGCTGTCGGTGCTGCTGCTGCCGCCATCTTGAAGTGCACTGTGTATAGTCGGCAGGGTCCCGTGGGGCAGATGGAGGGGGGGCACCTGGACTGACAGCATGATGAGATCATTCCTGGGGGAAGTCCCTCCCACTTTATTAAGCGCTAACAAGGAGAAGGGGAAAGACGAGACTTTCTGGGTTTGCATGGGGAGAGAAGGGAGCTGTGGCTGACAATGGGAGAGAGGGGCACTTGCCACAATCCTGGCTGGTTTGGTGGTTAATCACTAGAAATGGTCAGGGGCATGTGGGTTTGAAGTAACAGCTGGCAAGCTGAAAGCAGACATGGGCAACTCTGGCCAATCCTACCCTAGCAGTGGGTTGGTGCCAGAACCCCATTCATCCTTTTACCACAGGTGTGCCTGAAGCTGAGGGGCACCAACGTTTTTAAAGCAGTATTAAGAACAGAGGAACCTAGTCCTGTATTACAAGACAGAGGCTCTGAGAGAGGTCAGGCTATCTAGTCCTTGGCAGAGGCCAAATTTCAACTGAGAATTATTTCAGATGCCTCTTGCCTCTACCGCTTTCAGTTAGATCCCCAAACCTCCCTGCGAACAACATGGTTGGTGTTTCAGGGTGTTCTTATCCAAGGATAAGAAAGGATGTCCCTTTGTATGCATGCATGCACGCATCACGCTTGCCTCAGGCTGCCAGCACCCTGGCTGCATGGGAACAGTCACCACGGGATGGATTTCTGCTTCTACCAGCTGCATTTCAGAAAAGCCCAGCACTTCACCTGTGTGCCCTTAGACCTGGATGACACTTGGGGAAACCTAGAGGTGTTTGGTTCCATTTCAGCCTCCCCTTAAATGAGTATTAAACTGTGGAATTCACTGCTAGATTATGTAGCCACAACCTTCAACAGGGATGGCATTAAATGGGGATTGGATAGGTCCAAGGAAAGACAGGGCCATCAGTGGCTACTAGTCAAGATGTCTACAGAACAGCTCCCATAGCAGAGGAAGGATGCCTCTGGATATTACTTGCTGAGGAAGGTGAGTAGGGACTTCCCAGGTAGAACAGTCTGGCTGCTCTGTGAACAGTGTTGGGCTAAAGAGGCCTTTGGTCTCATCCAGCCTGTCTCCTCTTGGGAAATGGTTGGCTGGAAGGCAGGGAAAGAGATACAGCTTGGTGCCAGGCCAGAGAGTTAGTCGCAGTTACTAGCTGGTTTGTTGCAAACCAAAGAAATGCAGATGCTAAGTTCTGATTAGCAGAACAGACTTGAAATCCAGCACCAGCCCTTAGCAGAGGCATGTAATAACATCATGCTTCTGTCTCACCAAAACCTTGAGAAAAGATATTTTTAACCTGCTACTTTGAAGAGAAACAGAAAAGGTGCCAGCCAAGTGTGTCTGGCAAGGGTCTTTCATGATCTGGGTGCTCCCATAGGAAAGACACTCACCATCCCCAACCTGGCACATTCCAGATGGATTGGGCTACAGTTCTCATCATCCCCAGATAGCTGGTGACTATGTTGTCTGAATACAATGGGAGTTGCAGACCGACACTCCTTACGGGCACCAGGTAGAGTGAGTGATCCTGGCAAGGGGTCTCAGAGTTGATCTGGGGCTCTGAAAGCACGTCAGGTGTCTCCTCACTCCCAGAAGGAAGGAGTTGTAAACTCAGAAAGTCCCGTCGTTTCTCCTTGGCAAATGGGTTCTGTTGCTCTCTGGTAACCACCTTGTGTGTTTGCTGTCCTACCCTTATTTATTGCTGCTCAGACTGTCTTTGGAGGTTATGACCATCCTTTGTCGCTGTGAGAATATTGAGACGTCGGAGGGGGTCCCACTGTACGTAACGGGGGTCGCACAGGTAATGATCCCGGCACTTCTAACGTGTTGTCCTTAACCCTTCTCCGTCTCTCCTTTCTGTCCACGCAGTAGTAGCGGCGGCGGCGGCAGTGGTGGTGGCGACAGCACAAGGACTTTAAGCGCGTGGCTTTCCCTCTAGCGGGCCAGTCTCAGCACCAGCACTTTTTCTCTCTCCTTTGCCTCCCCCCTCCGTCGCTGGCTCTCGCTACCTGCTGTTGCACTCCGTGGTAATGTAGAGAGATGCATGCAGAGCTCTTCCAAAATTCAAGGCTCTGGACCCTGTGGGAATGGACATGGCTGGCACCCACTCGCCTCCCCCCCACCCCCCAACTGCCACCTCTGCCTGCTTCACAAGTTTTGCTCAGCGGCACCGAGCCAACTTTGGGCAAGGGAAGAAAGGGTGGCCTGGAGGTCCTGCCTGGAGGTTGCTTTCCAGGGGTGCAGCTCTCTAAGCGGGCAAACCATGCCAGCTGCCCCCTGCTTCTGAAAATTGCTGAGAGTTGAAGTAGAGCGACAGAGCTTAGAAGGGATCCATTAAAAGTAGTGCTGCTCGTTTTTGGCTAACAAGGGCCAACATTAATTGTAGGTGTTTTAATTTTAGGTTAGTGGCTCCCTCTCAACAGTAACATTTACTTCTTGTTTTGGAAATATTTCTGAGGATGGGCAGGTTGTGCCATTTTAAAATTATTTTAAAGAAACCAGGGGTGAAAATAACACGTTCACAATGGGATATGTCCCTTTGCTTGGGACCAGGAAACTTAGGTCAGACTCCCTGCCCACCCAGCCCAATATTGCTGCTTCTGGTTGTCAAACCAAGGGAGACCTTGCCCATCATCCCTGACACCCCCATTTAAAAATAAATACCCAAGGAGGCTGAGATTGAACCCAAGACTAATGGGTCCAGTCCTCAGTAAGGGTCTCTTTCTCTGGACATCTTCAAAATCTCTTATAATAAATCCCACAATATTTTCAGCTCATACTGGGTCTCCAGAGGAAGCGGATTCCACGTCATTCTTCCTCTTCCTGAAAGTCCTGGGGAATGGAGCAGAAGGACCCCTTCTTACTTCTGTTTAGATCTGTCCTGTCCAAGCTAGGACCTGCTTGGAAAGCTACAGATACTCAAAAATCGTTGTGGTCTAGTATCTAGAGATTTCATCTCTGGCCTACTTTTGGTTTAAGTCTGGATTGTATAGCTTCCAGCAGGTTTCTCAGCCTCAGGAAAACCATTTGTCAAATGGAGGTGATAGTGATCTCCCTTTGCAGGTCGTCTTAAAGGAAGCTACAGTAAAGACCAAAGCACACATGCTGCATGGCTTAGAGAACTGACTTTTGTTGTCCTGCTGTTGGCTGGTGGATTCTGGGAAAACAAGAGCATTCCTTGGATAGAGCCAGTTCTTCTATCGCCCATAAGGCAGAAGAATCTGGGCTCTCCTAACTGTGAGAACCTGAACTTCCCCATTGGCAGGGTTGTGTGTGCCCTAACTGATGTGGCCCCAAAGCTTTTCTTCCTTGGCTCCCAATGCAGCCACATGGCCTTCCTTTTCCGGAGGCAGCGGGCAGGAAGGTGGGGGCAGCCAGCTTTGGTTTTTGGTCAGTTGGCTCACAGCCGGGCAAGCGTTGCATCTGCATTACCTAGGACAAATGCGGCAGGTGGCCCCGAGCCCAAAGCGGGGGGGGGGGGGGGAGACCTGCGCCTGTTACCTGGAGACGTGCCAATGTTTTACGTTTTTTGGCAGGATTTCCCTAGAGATAATGACGTTACAGCCCAGGTGCGAGGACGTAGAGACGGCGGAGGGGGTAGCTTTAACTGTCACAGGTGTGGCCCAGGTACAGTAACTCACAATGCCTCCTTTGAGGAATGCATGACTCTTAACCCTTCTTCCTGGTCTCTCCTCACTGCCCTACCTCCCCCAGGAGGCCTCTGGGGCCCAGGGTGGCAGGAGCAGCCTGCTCCAAAGACACCATCCTTTGCCATGAGCTGCTGCTTATCCCATCCCACCAGTTCACACCACACACAGCGCACCAGAGAATAAGGCGGTGGCAACTGGGCTCCTTCCTTCTTCTGCCACCAGGCCGCCACTTCACCCTCACCTACCCAGAAGAGGGCACTCTTGCCATTTCGAGGCACCTAGTGCCGTTCCCATAGAGCTGCCTGCATCTCTCTGTGTGCCAAGGTTTTTGCGTAGTTGCGTTTCGTGTTCTTTCGTTTTCGGGATCCACGCTGGTCATTGGGTGTTCCAGAAGTCTTCCTCACTACGTGTAGCTTTATATTATTTTTTTAAATACAGCAACTCGAATCGTTCTTTAAAAATGTGATTGTGGCTGACGTTTTGCCAGCCGGCCTTGGATCGTCCGGTTGCTAGGTATGCCATCCAGGTAGAAAAGTCAATAAATTGCCAACAGCCCTGCCATTTATATAATACAGGCATAGGAAATCTGAAGAAGGAATAGTTTCCTTGGCATTAAAACTGGCCAGCAAAGGGAGAGGAAGGTCTCCTGTCGTAAATGCACCTCCTCACCCAAACTGGGGGCTTGAGATGGAGTTTCAGACCATACCAGTTTCCAAGCTCCCAGTAGGCTGTCTCTGGATTTCACTGGGTTTTCTCCAGCAGAAAACCATTTACAAAGGTTGGGGATGCGATCCACCTAGAAACTTGTCAGTTGCACATAGATATCTTTGCCTTGGGAAATGGGGGATGCTGCTCACCATTTCCTTGCGTTAAGGCCATCTTGCGCGCTTAACTGGAGTTGGGTCCCATGCACAGAGGCACACTAAGAATGCGTCCTGATGATGGAAGACATCTGTCATATCTTCCTGGGAACTGCAATAGTGAGCTACAGAGTGCTATGGACCAAAAGCAGGGGCACAGCTGTCCTAAAATTCACTCGCCTTTTTAATAGGGATGTGCTTTACTGAGGAAGGCAGAAGCCAAAAACGTTTAAGCAGCACATGTTTGATTCACATACTTACAAGTGTATATTTTTGGCCAGTTCACATTTTTTATTTAAGTTGTCTTTTCTTTTAGGCTTTGTAAACAGATAAAAATTGCGATGCCCTTTGAATGCTTCCTTCCCCTACGAAACCAGGCAAGAAATGACATTTATGAGAGCTGAAAGAAAAATCCAAAAGATAAAGGCAGCTTGGACAAAAGAGATCCTGATGCGAGCAGGCTTTATCTTTTGGGGTTCCCCCCCTTCTTTCAGCTCCATTTCCCCTTGATCCTCTTTACTGGCTGTTGGTGCCTCCAGGTCTCAGTCGAACCCTGTCTTATTCCTCTTGCCTTTCTGTGCTGTTAGGATGTATTTCTTTTCTGGGTGTGGATGTCCCTGCTTCCAATAAACAGGTCACTCTGACCTGAAAAGAGACTAAACAGCCCTGTGAAGTGAAGCTGGGCACCAGGGAGGGTGGTACCCCTCACCAGGGGTTGCCCAGCCCTTCTTGGAGGGAGAGGGAAAAAACCTGGGCTGGAAATGTGACTGGGTAAATGCCAGCCTTAGGAAAGACTCTGTTTTAGGATGGCTTGGGGTATTGGGAGCGTCGTAATCCAAAAAGATGTCTTTTCCAAGCTCTGGCTAGAAGGTGCGGAGGGGCTTAAGTCCCTGCCTGCTGCTGTGTATTGACCAGATCTGGGAACTGCCGCCTAGCAGTTTTCTTTCCTATGGCAATGCCTGTTGGATGTGGCAGCCAGCGCTCCATTAAGACACCAGCCTTCTCCTTGAGGTCATCTTTTGTGATCCTTGCCTCCTACCCCATCTTTGAGGCTGCATTTGAGTTCTGTCAGATGCAATTCTTGCCCCTGATTCCATCTGCTGTGCCCTGCATCTCACCCATGACCAGAGCTCAGGAAAGGTCCTTTTCTGGACTGTAGCTCCCAGAACCCCCCAGCCAGCAGGACTGTTGCTCAAGCTCTGCCTGTGACTGCCAGTATGGGACATGCTCCTTTGGCCGAGAGAACTGGAGCCATTGCATGGTCCACGGCCATCACCGGTTGAGCCTTTGCCTTGTGTCTCTTTCCCCTGTCTCCATCTCCGTCATCTTGCTTTCAACCATCTTCTCTGTTTGTTTGTGCCTGCAGGTGAAAATCATGACTGAGAAAGAACTCCTGGCTGTGGCCTGCGAGCAATTTCTGGGGAAGAATGTGCAAGATATTAAGAACGTGGTCCTTCAGACTCTGGAGGGGCATCTCCGCTCCATTTTAGGTATGGGAGGAGAGGCAGAAGGGAACAGGGACTCTTAAAATACATTTTCAAAGCTACATGTGCCAAGTTTGATCATAGCTCTGACCTGTCCGCTCCACCGTGCCAGTATCGCAGGCAGAGAATTGTCTTTCTTGTACCTTGTTTTCTGGTCTGCTAACAGGAGAGGACAGGTGTTATGTTTTGTGGGCAAAGCAGAGGCTGTCAGTTTTCCTAGGAAACATAGGAGGCTGCTTTATACCTTCTCAGAACACCAGTGTCTGTCTAACTCTGTGTGGCTGACACTAACCAGCAGTTGCTCCCCAGGGATGCAGAGAGAGGCCCTTTCCCAGCCATACCCAGAGATGCTGGCAATAGAACCAGGCACCTCCTGCATATAATGCAGGTATTTGCCCCCTAAGTGGCAAGACTTCTTTTGAAAAAATGTCCTCCCCTGAAGCCTATTGCACCAGATAATTTCCAACCAGAACAAACTATCTTGTTTCATAGTGTTCTGGTGAGCTTTTCAGCATTTCTTGAGAGCATCTCCCACTAGACCTTCAAGGCATCTTGGGCTCTGCTCCGCATGTCTGTTGGCCTTGTTAGCTGGGAATGATGGGGGTTGCAGTCTGGTACAGCTGGGTGGCATCAGGTTAGCTTGAAAAAGATACAGTTGAGACATGTTGCAAACACCAATCCTTCCAACTCTTTCTTTCTCTTTCTCCCTCTCTTGTGCATGTGTCATTTGAGGTCAGCTAGTTCAAGTCCCGTCTCCCCCAGGCCACAAAATATCCCCCCCAAACACATACAGGCTTAAAAATGAACATCTCCTCTTCTCCTAGATAGAACATGCTGTCTTCTCAACTACAGTGGCCATAATTCCCCCTTTCTTTCCCTTTCCGGCAGGAACCTTGACTGTGGAGCAGATCTACCAAGACAGGGACCAGTTTGCCAAGTTGGTGAGGGAGGTGGCAGCTCCGGACGTTGGGCGGATGGGCATTGAAATCCTCAGCTTCACCATCAAGGTATGGACAGGACTGTTGTGAGGATGTTGGCTGTCTGAGAGAATTGCTGGTCAAAGGAGTGCACCTGCCTTTTCTTTCCCCCAAGAACAGAGACCAAGCGGATGATATGAATGGTCTCCCTTCTCCCTCCCAGATCTTGACACCTGCCACCCATGGGAGGCTTTTGGGTGGAGTATAAGGGCAAGAGATTTAAGAAGCAGGTGAAGAAGAGAGAAGGAAAGGCTGACATAGCAGTGGCCCTGATGCAAGAGTTCACACGGGGTTTCTCTCCCTTGTAGGATGTCTATGACAAAGTCAACTACCTGAGCTCGCTGGGGAAGACCCAGACGGCGGTAGTCCAACGGGATGCAGATATTGGCGTGGCTGAAGCAGAGCGGGACGCTGGCATCCGGGTACGTTGAACATCACAAGGGAGCCCTGCTTTGCCCTGCATCCTCTTCTTTAGCACCTGGCCCAAGAGAGCCCAGCAGGGCAGTGCATTTTGATTTTGATCTCTTTTTTAAAATAATTGTCTTGTTTTATTTTTGCTCCACAGGAGGCAGAATGCAAGAAAGAAATGCTAGATGTGAAGTTCATGGCAGACACCAAAGTGGCCGATTCAAGGCGTGCCTTCGAAATGCAGAAAGCCGCCTTCAGCCAAGAGATCAATGTGAAGGTGCATGCTGGTATTTGGGGCAATGGGGGAAAAGAGAAGACATTTGAGGCAGAATTTGGAAACATTGCTTTTTTGGACCGTAACTCCCAAATGCCTTGTCATGTTGGCTGGGGGGGGTGCAGAACCTGGAAAGTGGAGTCCTAACAAGTGACATTTCTGTTTTGGGGGTTTTATTAGAAAGGAGTCCTTGGGCATGTGTGCTAATGGCATGCTGGGGACTGCTCCATGGAACCCTGTCTTGTTCCACTTGAATTTGGGGCGGAGGAACTTCCAGCCAGAGTTTGTTTGCTGGCAGCCATGGCAGCTTGTCGTTGGCTAGGCTGGCAAAATGTCATGGAGGCTGGGGATATGGGTCTATGCTGTTGGTAAGGAGGTGTAAGTAGCAGGAAAGCTCCCTGCTGGGGATCCTTTAGCTGGCAATCCTGCACTGAATAGGAGATCGGACTCTATAGCCTCAGAGGACCCCTTCCAACTTGATTCCATAACATAAACAATTATGATAGCTATGGAAGGCAGATGAGAGCTGGAAAGAAGGCCAAGTAACAAGATAAAATGAAACAGGCCCTGGAGTGGGAAGCACAAAGAGAAGTTAACGGGGGGCAAGGGAGGCATCCCACAGGTATAGGAGGGGCACTGGGAGTGGGATGAGGTGGGGGTCTTTCTGACTATAGGTGGCAATCTGTGTCCCGTCCCCCCCTTTGCTTCTTCGTCCTCGCAGACAGCAGAGGCTCAGCTGGCTTATGAGCTGCAGGGCGCCAAAGAGCAGCAGAAGATCCGCCAAGAGGAGATAGAGATCGAGGTGGTGCAGCGTCGGAGGCAGATCGATGTGGAGGAGAAGGAGATAATCCGTATGGATAAGGAGCTGACAGCTACTGTCAAGTTGCCAGCAGAGGCGGAGGCACACCGCATGCAGCAGATTGCCGAGGGAGAAAAGTAAGAGGGAGTGCGTGTGTGTATGAACAAGAGGGTGGTATGGTGTGGGGAGAATGGGCTCTTTCTCTCTGAGGCAGGAGTGGGAATCCTTCACCCTCCAGATGTGGATGGATGCTAATTCCCAGCAGCCCCTGGCTGGCATCACCCAATAGAGAGGGATGCTGGGAGTTGGCGTCCCTGGAGTGATGTAAAATTCTTGTGTCAAAAACTTGGTGGGGCTTTGGGGGTTTGGCTACTTGGATTGGCAGGAGACCCTGTGGGCTCTTCCCTCTCTGTGGCTGGATCCCTCTCAATCCCAACACGGTCTCTTTTTCAAAGGGTGAAGCAGGTGCTGATTGCTCGGGCCGAAGGAGAGAAGATTCGCAAGATCGGAGAGGCTGAGGCCTTGGTCATTGAGGCCATTGGCAAAGCAGAGGCCGAGAAAATGAAGCTGAAGGCGGAGGCCTACCAGCAGTACGGGGAGGCTGCCAAAATGGCCATGGTGCTGGATGCCCTGCCCCGGGTGAGGCTCCTGGTAGCCTTTCAGAGGTGGAGGAAGGCAGAGAGCAGCCTGTCCTTCCTCCACAGTTAGTGACCAGCTCCTGGTGGGCCTTTTTTTCTATCCCATAGATTGCTGCCAAGGTCTCTGCCCCTCTGTCCAAAGTGGATGAAATTGTGATCCTCAGCGGGGAGAACAACAAAATGACATCTGATGTGAACCGTCTCCTGGCGGAACTCCCTGCATCTGTGCATGCCCTCACTGGGGTTGACCTCTCCAAGGTGAGATGGGCAGAGGGCAGAATGTCTGGCCCCCATGTTGGGTTTATCTGCTTTCTTTTCCCCTCTTCTTCACATCCTGCATTTAGCAACAGAACTGGCTGGGGATAACCGAGAGGGCAAGCTATGGGCCATATCCTGGAATTCCTTTTTAAAAACATTCTGGTTTTGAGCCCTGTGCCATTGTTGATATGGACTTTGGAAAGGGTCATGCCCTTGGGGTTGGTGTAATGTTAACCCTGCTTTCTTTTAAGTGGGTATTCGTCCTGAACAAACTTTGCAGCCCTTTCTCTGAGAAGCCCACCCAGTTAGGTTGGGGAGGGATGACAACTGTGTGTGGGGAATCTGGATGCCATTTTCCCATTCCCAAACACCCCTGTAGGCTCAGGACATTAGCCAAGTAGATACTCCAGTGTTTCTTCTTGGTGCCAACACACTCTCTCAGACCCTTTTGGTTCACAGCTGCTTTGCTGTTTTTCTCCTCACTGCAGATCCCCCTCATCCAGAAAGCCACCGGAGGCCAGGCCTGAGAGAAGACCACCGGCTGATGAAGGGCACCCCTCGCCTCCCCACTGACTGCCTTGGACACTGGGAGCTCTTCTTTTATCAGCGGAGACAGTGGGGTGGGGGTAAGGGATGGGGCCTACATTTGGGTGCCTTATATTCCTCTGTGGATCAGAACATGGCGGCTTGTGGCCGCTGGTCCTTGCATTTCCAAGAGAGGTCTCCTCCTTTTGTAACTTCTGCTCTGTCGCTGTGCTAGCCAAACCCCTCTTGATCTCTCTCTCTTTCTCTCTCGTCTGCGCTCTCTTGCAAAGTCTGTGCCTTGAATGACCACTGTTACCACATACACACACAACACCCCTCTCTCTGGTCACTACTATTGGGTGGGTGGGTGGGTGGGTGTCCTGAAATGGGAAGGTTTGATTCTGGGGAGAAGGCAGCATGCTCCCAATCGAGAGCGACCCCTTTCATGCTTCTGTCCTTTGCCTGCATGGAGGGGATGTGCGCCTTTCGGGTGATTTATAGGGTCCCCAGCTAGGGCCTTCTCTCCAGCCCCACCGTTAGGTTGAGTTTGAGCCATATCAGCCAACCTGGTGCTCTCCAGGCGGGGCGCAAGGAAGGAGGGGCGACAGCGTGGGCGCACTTCGGACTGCGAAGGCCCGCAGTGTGTTCCTCAGTGTCCGAAGCCTGTTCCTCAAGCCAAACAGGAGTTCCCCAGGCCCAGCAGACTCAGTGCCACGTTCCCTCTCCTCTTACCCTCTGTGCTCTGCTCAGCTTCACAGATACAAAACTGCCTCATTTTTTTGGTGGCGTCTTTCAGCCTGCCCTGCAATGTACAAACTTAGCAAAGCAGAAATCTCCCGCACCCTGGGACCGGAGAATCTTCTCCCGTTGTGCTTTTCCTGTGCCAAGGTTAACCAAAGTGCAAAATTCCTGACCCACCAACCTTCAGTGTAGCTCCCTTATTCCTTCTCTCCCCGCCTTTAAAACATATGTAAAAAGAGTTATCTGCCAATACCTCCTTCCTCAGTCCGTGTGAACCATGGAAGGGGGAGAAGGGGGCCATCTTAATCCTGAGTTAGAGCCTTGAGCCCCTTCCATCTTTGCCCATTGGCATGCATTGCCCCTCTTCCTGGGCCACCCTTGAGTGCCACCCTTTACCCTGCCACTCGCCAGGCTGGCTCAACCCAGCCAGGAACCCAAGTTTGCTGCTGAACCTCAGACCTCTCTTCTTGTGCATGTGCAGCACTCAGTTGCAGTGGAAGACCCTCTTCCACCTTCCTGCCCCTTCTCCCTCTTGCTCAGAGAAGCATCATCTTGGAGGGCAAGAGACCCCAAGATTTCCCACCCGCTCTCCATGATCCTGCACTCACCCCTTGAGCATAGACATTCTCTCTTTCTTTCACTGACTGTTCACTCTTTTGTTCATCTTTCCTCCCTCTGTTGCTCACCAGTTCGCTGCATGAGGAGAAAGGAGAGGCCCAGATGTGAGCTATTCTGCCCTCTTCCTTTGTTGGATTCCCACCCCTTTAAGCTGCTTTGGGGGCACCCTGGGTCCTGCCCCACATTTGTACTGTGAAGGCAAAAGGAAATTATTGCTGTGCCAAGTTCCTCCTTTATTTCTACTTTTCTTTTTAGCAGTGTGTAATGGCCACGTGAGTTGGATAAACCCAAAGGACATTTGGGGGCATGGAAGAAAAGGGGTGATTTATGTGCCTCTGGAAGCCTCTCAGGTAGTTTTAGAGGGGGTTTAAGAAGCAGTGGGGAGGATACTTGCGTTGTTTTTCCCAGGGACTGTCCTATGCAGTGCCCCCCGTCCCAAAGGGTTGGTGAGGGAGGCAGAGAGCAGCTTTCCCTCTTCTAGTGCTGCCTCCTTTTACCTCTTTCCCACCTTCTGTGCACATGCACACACCCACACACCCCCTGCGTGCTGTCCTGCACCCCCAAACGCCAACATATCTGCATGGACGTGGTGCATGGCCGCCTGTGCCGGGGTCACCGGGGACCTCTTTGTTTATCCAAGTGTGAAATAATGTACAATAAAAACTTGTTGTGACCTTGCTGAGCTGCCTCCCTCCCTCTTTGCCAGGAAAGCACCCAAGAGAAGGGTCCGGGGCGCATTTCTCAGCTGCGGAAGGGCTGGTCACTGGAACTCCCTGGCGCCGGAAGGACTAAGGCCAGGCTCTGTTTCCGGCTAGGACTCCATTAGATTGGCTCCTTTTGGCTATTGGGGAAGGGTCTCCAGGTTTGTCCCCACCCTTTGGTTTGATTCCCCAAGCCAAGCCAAGCCAAGCCAAGCCTGGAAGAAAGGACCCAAAGGGAAAAACAGAGCAGTGTTTGAAGGAAAAGGCACACAAGGAAAGGCGAGGAAGGGGTGGTGATAGATAGGTAGACTCTGAGGGTTGCACAGGAGAGGTTGGGGCAATATGGATGCTGTGGGACTCCTGCATTGCTCTCCTGTTTTAGCAACCTAGACAAATTTGGGGGTCGTGTTTGTCTGGGAGGAGGCAGCTGGCCATCCCAAATGGGGCTCAGGACAAGAGCTCCTGATAAGCCGGGGTGGGGTCCCTTTTTCAGACTCCCTTATCTGTGCCAAACTTTTTCTCGCAGGTCAGCCAAGGGGAAGGAATCGGGCCCCTTTCACACTAAAGCATTTTTAGGTCCCCTTTCGGCTGCTGCATCATACAGAATCATGGGCTTTATAGACTGGCAATGCCACCCTCCAAACTCCAAATCAAGAACGAACTCTGCCTAGAATCCAAAATGACAAAACAGAAGCTGTCCTGGTTTGGGCATATCACTGGAAAAGACAAAATGGAAGGTTGCAGACAAAAGGGGAAACCTCATTGCAGGAGGATCGGCTGCAGCAAGAAGGCCATGGTTGGCCTAAATTTGCAAGATCTGAGCAGAGTTGTTGATAACAAGGTGACCTGGGCTGCATCTGCACTGCAGAACCTAGTGCAGTTTGACCCCACTTTAACTGCCATGGCTTCAATGGTATGGACTTTTGGGATCTGCAATTTTGTGCGATTTAGCCTTCTCTGCTAAAGGTCTCTCTTGCCACAACAGACTACAAATCCCAGGATTCCATACCATGGAGCCGTGGTAATGAAATCGGTGTCAACCTGCAATAATTCTGTGGTGTAGATGAGGCCTTGGAAGTCTCCCATTCATAGGGTCACTGTAGCTGCTTTTGAGTCCCAGTTTTGGGGCGAAAGCAGGATACAGATAAATATAAGTTGTTAGCTTATAACAAAAGAGTAACAAAATCCCCTCCAGATCCCAAGAATCCAAAGGATGTCCCAATGGTGGTTAAAGTGGAATCGTAACGCTATAATGGTGTGTGGAAGCAGGACCACAGGTAAGATGGATAATCTCTTCCGCAAGTTTCCCTATTTTGGGGAGAGAGAGACCTCTCTGTTCTGCCTAAGTGCCCTAGAGAGGCACCAAATCCCATCTGATCTTGGAAGCTAAGCAGGGTCAGCCATGGTTAGTCCTTGGATGGGACATCACCAATTAATCCCAAGTGCTGGAGGCTCTGTTTAATAGGAAGGAAATGGCCAAACCACCTGGGGATTCTTGGCCTAAGAAAACCCACTCAGAATAATGGGGTTGCCATGAGTCAGCAAGCAACTTGAAGGCACATGCATCCAAGATTTCCTCTTGGTCCCTTTTCCCCTTTTGGACCCTTCTGGCTTGGAGGGCGGCAGAAGGGGGTTGGAATGGATGCCCCTTGGGGTACCTTCCTATGGTTCTGCAATACCTGCAATGGGGTCCTTTGCGCTTAGAATGGGTTGCCCGCTTTCTCTGCCCGGTCTCCTTTGCTGGGGCTGCAGAAGGGCACAGTTTTCCTGCTTGGGCCGGACCCCAGATAAGAAGGCAGGGACGTCTCTTATCAGGGCCATGCACGACCTGGAACCCTTATCAGTCCCTGCCAGGCCTTGCTTTCTTGGAACCAGGGGCCCTGGAGACACAATGTGTTTGCAGCCTGCACTCTCACAGCCCAGAGACTTCTTGGCCATTGTAGCCCAGCCATGGCACAGAGGCCAAGCTCCCTCCAATGGCTCTTTAAGTCAATCCTGTGGGCAAACAGCAAGGCTAAACCTGAGCCCTCCTGTCGTCCTAGGCGTGAAGCTGGGGTCTGTACCAAACTGATGGGATATGCAGTCCGGCCTTGTTGCAAAAGCCAAGCCCTTTGGCGGCAATTGAACCATGCATCCAGAAGAAGAAGGAAAGGGCAAACACAAGCATGGACTGAAGTGTGAAGCACCTGCTGTGAAACTTTAAAACTGAAGAAATGTTTCATTGGGGGGAGATCATTCTTATTTGGGGGCAATGTGGTTATCCTTCCCATTCCCATAACTCCTCGTCTGCCTTCCTGGGTCCCAACCCTCAGAAAGGACGACATGACCCCCTCGTTCTTTGGGGCAGGAAGGCCTTTTCTCTTCAGGTGTACGTTTGCAATGTGAAAAAAGCACTCTGCTCACGCACAAGAGGCACCCTCTTCAGTGTCCACATCCTCAAACTAGGAGCCTCCAGGTATTAATGCTGGGAGTCCAACACCTATCATTAAGTAACATTGGCTATTGGGGAAGATGGGAATGGCTGCCCAAACATATCTGGAGAGGGCTTGGTTGCCTATCTCTTTGCCCATGCCTTGCATGGCACCAACAACAAGACGACTTGAAGGCACCCAACAAGAAGAAGTTGCTTATGTCCAGTGGATGGTGAGCCCTGGCACCCCAATACCTTCAAGGAAAGACCTATACTAACACAGTCAATACCTAGACCTTGCAAAAGTCTTTGGACATTGCAGCGACCAATTCGTTGCACCTTGGAAATGGGAGCAAATGGCTGCTCTTACAAAATGGAGAATTTGCACCCTTGTCCTGGGTCTGAAGATGGCCCACAAAAAAACCTGGAGTCTCAGGGCCAGGCCCTGCATTGGCATCACTATCTCAGATGCACCTTCTGCTCCTTTGGGGAGGGCAGGAGTCAAAGGAGGGGTGGCGTTGGAGGGGGCCAGATTTGGGCGAGGGAGGGTTTTAAAAGGGTGGCAGGAGAGATAGGATGCAAATGAAGCCCCGTGTCTATCTGTCTGTCTGCACATGCTGCAGATATAAAGGGTTCCCTCCTCCAAGAATCCCACTCTCTCAGCCTCAGAAAGCAGTGGCAAACCTCCAAAGCTGGCATCTGCGGCCCAGGATGGTAAGTTTTTGGGAAAGGCAAGATCTGGGGAGTCGGACCCCATTGGGATGCTTCCCCTGGGAAGAGGCAGACAGCTCTCCATATCCATAGATCTTTACGGATTCAACCATCCGTGGTTTGAAAATATTCCATATATATATATAGGTTCCAAAAAACAAACCTGGATTTTATCATTTTATATTTATATTTATTTTATTATACACTATATAAATATATATACAATAAATGTATAAGGAGCATAATTTTGCTATGGCATAGTATTTAATAGGACTTGAGCATCCAGGGATTTTGGCATCCATGGGAGGAAGGTCCTGGAACCAACCCCAAAAGATACCAAGGGCCCACTTTAATAACAACAAGAACAACACAACCCATTGTATTTAATGGGATTTGAGTGTCTGTGGATTTTGGTAGGGAGTCCTAGAACCAGACCCTAGCCAATACTGAGGGCCCACTGTAGTAGTAGTAGTAGTAGTAGTAGTGGTGATGGTGGTGGTAAGTAATAATATAATAATAATAGCTGGAAGTATGCAGAAGAGGAGACTGAAAGTGTGAGTTTTCTAGTTTTGATTGCCCCCTTTTCTTTTGCCTTTCAGCACTTTTGTTCCAGAACTGGCTGCAGGAGAGGGGGGGAAAGCTAATTTCCTAAGTCTCCAGTTGGGATATCATCATATACTGTAAGTTGGAATGAGACACTACAGTATAGATGATGTACTACCTTGAGCTCTTCCAGCCGTCCGGACGCCAGGATTTCCAAGCCATCTGCCCTTCGCCACAACACTCATGGTTGCCTTTCCACAGATAGAGAATAACATGAGCAAGTATAGGAGCTCTTTGTTTTGTTCTTAAACCTGTATCCTCATAGGCTATGTTTTATTTTGCCTTCAGAGCCTAGGTCATGATTTATCCCCTCTAAAGCTGCATTAATGCAGTTTCGCACCGCTTTCATTGCCATGGCTCCATGCCATGCAGCCCTGGGATTTGGAGTTTGGTGACAGAATTAGCCTTCTCTGGCTGCATCTCCGCTGCAGAATTAATGCACTTTGACACAACTTTAACTGCCATGGAGCCACGCTGGGGTTTGTAGTTTGAGGGGCTACTTAGCCTGCTCTCTCAGAGAGCTCTGGTGCACTAATAAACTACAAATCCCAGGGTTCAAAGGTGCTACAAGATCCCTTTGCAAGTTTATATTCCCTGAATTGTAAAATGTGAAGTTACTGCAATGCTAGAAATCGGGGAGTGAAGGAAAAGCTCTTTTGGAGAACGGAGACATTTTAAAGGAGTGCTTTTATTCTGCTCCCCTCAGTAGCTACGTTCCTCCATGATCACAGCTGTTCTTGGATTGCAGTTCCCATCAGTCCATACCAGTATAGCCAATGGTGAAGAGTGCTAGGAGCTGCAGTCCAACAATATCCGGAAAGCTCCATAATTAGATTAGGAAGGGGAAAGTAAATGGAAAGTGGATCCCATCAGAGCCTTGCAGCCCAAAATGGACGAAGAACCGAGTGGCGTGTTGGCGAAACCGTTACCATTACTGAGTTTAGTAATGGTAATGGTTCCTCTGCCACGCTGGCCTGCATCTTAAATGATCCGCCGGAGCGAGAAGAAGACGCCACAAACAACGCTGTCTGATGGCTGTATATTCTTGTCTGTTGTGTCTGCATGCTTTTTGTCCTCCTCTCCCATGTAATAAAGAAAACATTTCTGCGCATTTGTGTCTACTTTCCTTTTTTGGGAGCGTCTTAGGGAACTGGGGATGCTTAGCCTGGGCAAGGGAAGGCTAAGGCATGAGAGCCATGGTTAAGTATTGGAAGGGTGCCATGTTGAGGATTGGGGCAAACTGGTTTTCTGCTACTCCAGAAATTGGGACATAGAGCAATGGAAATGATATTCAACACTGGGAAGAACATCTTGATGCTAATGGCTATTTGACCATGGATTATTATGGACAGCCTTGGAAGGTGGCGGAGTCTCCTTCTTTGGAGGTTTTTAAACAGAGGCTGGATATAAATGGTTTCAAAATGTCTTTAACTTTTAGAACTAATATGAATATGTGTGTGTGTGTGTGTGTGTGTGTGTATATACACACACACACACACACACACACACACATATATATATCAAGGTAATTATTTTTGCAAAGGAAATGTCCATTATGCTCAAAGCGACAGTGCCTTTAGGTACTAAAGATAAGATAGATTTGTGTTGTTATTTTTACACTCTTCACATGCCCAGAGGCCAACTGCTTTTAGGTCCATCAAAAAAACGGAGGTGTCTTCTATCCCATGGGGAAAAAACACGGGTTGTATGTGTTCAAAAGGTGCCTGTTTTTTAAAACGTTGGGTTCATTAGATTAGGAAGGGGAAAGTCACAGGAGGCACTCTGTGCATGTTCAAAGGCACTGCGTTCATTCAAAACGAAACAGTTTCCTTCTCAAAATGAAGACACTCTTCACATCCTCAGAGGAACTGTCCACTTAAAAATAAAATAAAGCAGTGAATTTGGTGAAGGAAAGACACTCTGCACATGTTCAGAAAAAGAGATGCTTTTGTGTATTTTGGGTCTTGTATAATAATAATGCTGGCCTCAGCCGAGGCCGCTCTAGCCCCTTTTCTCTATGGTCCCTCCCCTTCGTTTTACTCTATGGTCCCTCACTTCCGGTCCTCCCAGCCAATGGCGAGCGAGGATCCTCTCCCTTTGCTCCCACAATGCCTTTCGCGACGCGCGGAGGCCTAAGATGGCGGCGGCCGGAGCTAGCGAGGCCTAGCAGGGGCTGAGGCGGTTGCCATGGCAGCGGCGAGAGGCCTAGTCCGGCCGGGCGTCTCCTGGGCCTCGAGTTGGGCCTTGAGCCGAGGCCTCGGGGCGGGAAGGAGGAGGAGGGCGCCGGCGTGGAGCTCCGCCCGCCCAGGTAGCGTCTCCGAGCGGGGCTTCTGGGGAGGGACGGCGGGGGACTACCACTCCTATCATCCTCCTTCAGGCGGCGGGGATGGCGGGAGTTGGGTCTAAGTTGACCATAGAGATACATGGGAGAATACTTGCCCATAGGGAAAGATTGGGGAACACTTGCCCATAGAGAAACATTGGGGAACACTTGCCCATAGAGAAACATTGGGGAACACTTGCCCATAGGGAAGCATTGGGGAATTCTTGCCCATAGAGATACATGGGAGAATCCTTGCTCATAGGGAAACATTGAAGAATCCGTGTTCCGCAATGATTCCCTATGGGCAAGGATTCTCCAATGATTCTTTATGGGCGAGTATGGTTCCCCTATGGGAAGGGCTGTCGTTTGTCTTAGTAGGTCCCCTCTCTTAATAACTGTAAAAAGTATAACATGATTAACGCTGAGGGTTTTGCAGCATTCTTGTGCCCCTGCAACTCCCATCATCCTTCCTTTTGCAACTCAGCCTGGGGATGATGGGAGGGGTGGTAAAGGATGTGCAAGAGCGTCGCCCTTTTTGTCACCAGGCAACCCCATTATATAAGGCATAGAAATGAATAAGAGATGGACATTTGGTGTTGTCTTCTGGGGCTGAGAGAGTGTGACTCCCCCAAAGTCATCCAGTGGGTTCCCTCTGGCTAAAACAGTGACGGAGCCAAGCTGGTACAATTCAAAGATATAGTTGCGTTAGTCTGTAGAATCAATGTGTAGAGAGGTTTTTGTAGCACCTTTGAGACTCATTGGAAGAAAGAAGTTGGCAGCAGGAGCTTTTATAGATGTGAGTCTACTTCCTCAGATGCATGTGGTTAAATGTATCCGAGGAAGTAGACCGAAGTCTACAAAAGCTCATGCTGCCAACTTCTTTCTCCCAGTGAGTCTCAAAGGCGCCACAAGATCTCTCCAGAGCCAAGCTGACACTCTCAGTGCTTCAAGAGCCCTCTAAGCATTATGCCATGCTGCTTTTTGACTTTCTTAACGCTGCTGCTTTTCTCTCTCTGTTCATTGATTTAGGACTCAGCGCCTGTTTCTTGAACGCGGCACCCCACCCGCTCGGCCGTTCCCCTGTTTGCTTCTACGGAAATGACTCTGCCCTGGATTACATCCTCGGCCTTTCTAAAGAAGAAACCAAGTGTCCGGTAGGGCAGCACCCGCCATCCGTGAACGCCTTTAAAGGTAGGCCTTGAATCCCGTGAATTGCTTACGGAGCTCATAAACCCAGCGGAAGAAGGTCCATAAGTCTCTTCTAAAGGGTACTTCTCAGGGGAAGGGACTTAGGACAGGAAGATGGAGAGCCTGCGCATAGTTTTGTGCCTTTGGTGTAACAGTGGGATCTGTTCTTTCTCTCTGCAGAAGAGCATGATGATCTGCTGGAGCACCCGCCAGACCAGCCAGAAAATCCCAAAATCTTGAGAGTGGCCATTATCGGCGCTCCAAATGCTGGGAAGTCGACTCTATCAAACCAGCTTCTGGGAAGGAAGGTAAAATGGGTTTGCTGTTTTCTTGGCTGGGGTAGGGAAGATTCATTGTGGTTGTGTACCTTCAAGTTGTTTCTGACTGACTGCAAACCTAAGGGGATCCTCTCCTAGCTGGTTTTTTTTCGGAGGAGGTTTGCCATTGCCTTCCTCTGAGGCTGCTGAGAGTGTGTGACTTGCCCCAAAGGCATGCAGTGGGTTTCTGTGGCTGAACAGGGATTTGAAGCTTGGTCTCTAACACTCAAACCACTAGACTCTCAGAAGAGTCACGTCAGCCTTCAAACACATGATGAATGTGAAACCTCTGCCTCGTTTCCTTGGCAGGTCTTGCCAGTCTCCAAGAAGGTGCACACGACAAGACGGAGCGCCAAAGGCATCATTACGAAGGAAGATACCCAGCTGGTGAGGGTTGATGCACATTGAGTATAAAATGCTATCCTCATATATACCCTGCCTAGGTGTTGGATCCATGGAGTGCATGTTCATCAGTGTGTATATTTGTGCTTCTTAGATGCCATACTTTGCTTTTAATTAAATGAATGAATAATTATTCTACCAATACTTTGTTTTCCTCCACTTAAACCTAGAAATCAGCCAAGCCATTTCTTCTTTCTCTCCTTCTCTGGCTAGATTATTTTAGACACACCTGGCCTCACTACTCAAGTCAAAGCCAAAAGGTACAAACAGCACTTGGTTGGGAGATGATGTTGGCAGGAGAAGATCCCAAGGTCCAGCGAGGAACTCATACTATGTGCTTTGTGTCTTCACTTTTTAGACATCACTTGGAAAAATCCCTCCTATACGATCCCTTGAAGAGTCTGAAGAGGGCGGACTTAGGTGAGAGTGTAGTTATTCTTTCTCTTTTCATACCTCAGGTTATGCCATGTCCTGGCCCTTTATGCCATCTTCTCTGCCATTTAAAATGTGTTAAAAGGTCAAATATTTTAAAAAGTAGTACAGCGCTCTAACCACGACACCACACTGGCTTAGTCTGTGCTAGGAGGAGAGGATGTAATGGTAGTCCCATGTTGCACTCATGACTCCTTTCTTTGTTTTTGAAGTGCTGGTCCTGGTTGATGTGTCAGACCACTACACCCGGAACCGTCTCTCCCCTCAAGTGCTCCGGGCCCTTGCCCATGTTCCAGCAATCCCCAGCGTCCTTGTCTTGAACAAGGTGAGTGTGTCTTCATTCTGGAACTCTGGGTGTGGTTGCAAAGATGCTCATTGGCTGAGTCTTAGAGATCTTTGACTCCATCCATCCAACTCAATGGGATGGAACCCCGTCTCCCAAATGCTTTACGATGTACCTCAGAATAGAGGTGGGGGGAGAGAGGGGATCTTTGGGCTCTGGGCCCTAATATGTCCTATGGAGAGTGGCAGCACAGCTTGCTGGAGGCTCTGGGTCCCCTTTGCCTACTCTCTGGGAAATTCGCTCCCCTTATCTCCGAATGCTTTGTTCTTCCTGCCTCTGCCCTCTGTGTGATATCCAGAGGCCTGTAATATGGCACGTTGGGGCCCTAAACATGAGTGGGAAACTCTGTTGGGCCAGTTTTCAATCCTTGGGACCCCAGCCCCCTCAAAACTGTCAAAAATAAATAAAATCATAGATCTGGAAGGGTCTACAAGGGACGTTTAGTGTTAAGGGAAAGCTGGATGACCCTTTGCTTTCAGGTTTCCCCACTCTTAACAGCCCTCTTCCCAATCTGCCTCCCCTTCAGGTTGATCTGCTTAAGAAGAAAGATATTCTCTTGGGTCTGGTCACAGAACTCACTGAGGGAGTTGTTGACGGAAAGACGCTACAAGTCAAGTTGGTTTTCAAGCCCAAATCCTCAACTTCTACCAGCAGCCCATTCCCTGAGGCCTCCCTGGCACCAGAACCCTCTGAGAGTGGAACTGGGAATCCTGAGGTTCAGCAGGCTTCTCATGGACCCCGAGTAGACTCTGGGTCGGACACAGAGGCTGGTATTACCACGGAAGATGGTGGCTCGGATCCCACGGAAAATGGCAGAAAACAGCAGAAGAAAAAGGGTCAGAAGGGTTGGCCCCACTTCCAAGAGATCTTCATGCTGGCCGCTGTCGATGGAGAGGATGTGGAGACGCTGAAGGTAAGCACCCTGCAAGTGGGGTCCAAGCAGTGCCACCTTCTCTTTCCTGGCAGAGGTCTTGGGTGTACCTTATATCTGCCTGACTGAGGATTGAAGTCTGCTATGGATGCTGGTCCTCTGTGTCCCATCAAATATGTCACCCCAAATTTGGATTTCCCTTCTCTTGGAGACCCGATAGGCACCAGTAATGGTTTCCTTTAGCACTGAGTGAAAATATGACAGTTTATTAAAGCCTTAGGTCCTCACTAATCTATCCCCAAATACTAAGGCATGTGGTTTTTAAGCCTGTCTTGATCTTTTAAACCTGGTCTAACTTGTTCACTGTATTTTATCTTGGATGTGATCCTGTCACACTCCTGCCACCAGAGTTACCTCCTGAAGCGAGCCAAGCCGGGCCCCTGGGAGTTTCACAGCGAGGTCTTGACCAGTCAGTCTCCACAGGAGATCTGCAGTAACCTCATCCGTGAGAAGCTCCTCGAGTATCTGCCAGAGGAAGTGCCATACAGTGTGAGGCAGGTGAGCCCATCAGCGGGAATGGCAAGGACGGAGGGCCATGTGCTAGTACTCGGGGGAATGCCAGGCCTCTGCAAGCCTCGGTCTGATGCCTGGTATCCCCTCAAAACCAGGGGTGTCTTATTCTGGCAGCTGTTAATGTTTGCCAGTGATGCCACCCAACCCATCTGCTCTGTTAGCAGAGGCCTAGTACATTAGAGGGGAAGGGAGTGTCAGGTCTCCAAACTCTCCATATACTCCCTGATGTGTTTGTCTGTTTTTCTTTGCAGAGGACGGACGTCTGGGAGGAAGGACCTGGTGGGGAGCTGTTCATCCTGCAGAACTTGGAGGTCCAGAAAGAGACCCACGTGGTGAGTGTTGGGCAGGAGGTTTGCCAAATGCCCCCCCCCCCCCCCGACATTCTTTTCAAGCTGCTGGCCCTCCGTTCTCAGAAGTTGTTGGTGTGTATTTAAATGAGAGAGGATGGGGAAAGAGCTCCAGGAAATGGAAATGTTTACAAATCATCTACTTTGTCTGTGCCAAGGAAAAGTCCAGCGGGCATACTTTGGTTTTAACTTGACTCCTGTCCGCAGCATGGGTGGGCGAGGTCTTTGGGGGCTTTTGGATCAGGTTGGCAAAGGAGCGCTTGCATGCCGAATGAAGAGAAAAGCAGTGTCAAGGTGGCCGGTTGTAGGGGAGGTGGGTCTGCCTTGATTCCGACTAACGCCACTTCCTGTTCTCTCCCCTTCCCCACCTGGCAGAAGATGTTGATCGGTCAGCGGGGTCACTTGATCGGCAAGATCGCCCAGGAGGCCGGCCAAGACCTGATGAATGCCTTCCTGTGTGATGTGTGCCTGAGGTTGTGTGTGCAGCTGAAGAAGTGAGCTGCCCGACTGGCACTGCCCTCCTAGTTGACATTGTGGAACGGAAGGGAGCCTGGTGAGCCTTGACCCCTGAACATTGGGCTCGCCTTTCCAACAACAGAGTCCCTCTCAAGCTATGAATCGGCCTGGAGAACTTTGCCAGATGCTGTGCCTCACCTCCTTTTTATCCCAGAGACAGTGCCTTGAGATTTTGGGGGACAGGCCTCGCTTTCTCTTGTCACTGCCCAGCTTGGACAGCTCCCTTTGAGGTGACCAGGATCTCTTGGTTGGTGGACTAGCCTGGCGACAGACATTGGTTTAGGACAATAACCACCTCCATGCTCCTGCCCAGGATGGAAATGGTGCCATTGGTATTATGGGACCTTTCCTGGGTAAGGTTTGGCTGCCCTCCCTCATCCTGGTCTTTACGAGGCTGACAGAAAGACTGTTGTGATCTTGTTGCTGCGGTGTGAGCGAAGTGTGTCCCTGTCCAGGACGTGGCTCAGGTTGGTCTGTAGCATGTCTGGATTATAAAACAGGTAACTCAACCCCTTCTTGTTTCCAGGGCTGTTTTTTGAACAGGGCTCTTAGAGGCAATAGTTGAAGAGAAACTCACTGGATGACTCTCCCAGCCCTAGTTGAGGGCTGGGGTCTGTAATCCCTGTCCCCAGCGTTGGGACCGGAGGTTGCTGATCCCGTGGCTGGGGTTACAGACCCCAGCCCTTAACTGGAGGAGTCTTTCCTTTCCGCAAGGCTACAAACTGTCCTTCTCTGCGGGAGGATTTCTTACAAGGACTTTAGGGATGTTATTGTTTGCCAGCATGACTTGGGATGCCTCTTACGAAAGCTAATCCAGTTTGGTGCCGAAGTCTCTTGCCCTCCTACGTCGAGGGTGAGTCCCAGACAGATGTCATTCTCTGCCAACAAATCCCCGCTTTGGCAACTGAGACATACAAATTTTCCTTCCCAAAGGATTAGGGCCGTGTGGGTATGTATGGAAACAAAAAGTGTGAGGAGGAAACTGGTTCTGCCAACCTCTTGCAGAACCCAGCTGGCCCTTGGGACGTCACAAAGCACCCTGATTCCCTTAATTGCTTTAAAATGCAGGCCTGACCCAAGACATTGCGCTGCCAGAGGCAAAGGGCAAGAAGCCGTTCAGCTCTGTGCCCAGGCAGACTCTAACCAGACTTGGGGTCGCTCCTTGCCTCAGTGTGGATGATGGGTTAGTGAGTTCTGTCATCACTCCAGCACTGTCTGAATGCTAAGCGGGGCTGTTCCTAAGCGTGGGCTAGTGGTTTGGGGCTTGGGCTAGGACTCAGCGTCTGAATCCTTGCTCAGTTCTTGGGGAAGTCACTCTCTCTGAGCCACAGAGTAAGGCAGTGGTGGCAAACCTCCTCCGGGGAGGAAAACCTGATGCTAATAGGCTCACCAGATTGGACTGAGTGTTGGACTAGGACTCCAGGAGACTGGGGTTCGAATCCCCACTCGGACATAGGAACCCACTGGATGATCTCAGCCTCAGAGGAAGGCAAAGGCAAATCCCCTCCTGACCAAATCCTGCCAAGGAAAGCCAGTGGTGGGGTCGCCATAAGTCGGAAACGGAAGGCACACAACAATACCGCCAACTCTGTCCTGTGCTAGAATTATCCCTGATGGTCTCCCATCCAAGTGCTGACCAGCCCCAGCTTTGCTCAGCAGCCAGAATCAGACGGAGAGCCATAGAAGGCTGCCTTATAGTCAGACCCATTGGTTCACTAACACTCAGGCTGCATCCGCACTACAGAAACAACACAGCTTGACACCACTTTAGCCGCCTTGGCTCCCTGCCGTGGAATGCTGGGTTTTGTAGTTTGGTGGGGCACCAGATCTCTCCGTGACAGAGAAGGCTAAATATCCCTCCTGGGACTCTATCGCATTGTGGCAGTTAAAAGCAGAGGCCAATTGCTTTTGTGGCATGGAGGTGGAGATCCCATCAGGCTGGGCTAACCAAGATGGATAGTTTCCACACTTGGGCGTTATACATAGCGTTCCTTTGGAGAAGTAACTTGCCATATATATTCGACTATAGGTCAACCTCATGTATAAGTCGAGGGCTAGTTTTGGGGCCAAAATTATGGATCTTGATATGTATAAGTCTGGGGTAAAACTCAGGGGCATGCCATGAAGGATGTAGGGGATGAAGCAAAGGAAAACAAGGCCAAGGAACGGACACATTTCCAGCTATATGTGCTCATCCTCAAGGCTGGATGGATGGAGGAGAAAGTAGAAGGGGGTCAGGGCTTCCAGGGCACAGTAAACTCTTGCCTTTCAGCATATATGTATATATATACACATACACACACATATATAGTACGTACAGTGACCCGAGGATGAGGGTTATTTGGGTCTGTTTATTAACCCTAAATGCCTAGACTTATACATGCAATTCAGGGAAAGGCCCTGCGTTTCCCAAGGTTTGCTGGGGAAGTGGGAACCAAGCGCTGGAGCTAAAAGGACTGTATCTCTAGAGCTGCCTTGGCAAGCGCATGCGCACCTGCTGTCTCTGGCGCCACAGAAGCAAGGTCCTCGTGTGGGGAGGAATTGGTAATGAGGAAACATTGACACACACACAGAAATGCATATAGATACAGCTATTTCCAAGTCTATGGCCCCATGCAGACAGGCCAAAATAAAGCTGCTTCGAGTCACTTTGGAGGTACGCTGTTTCAACAATGCATGCATCCTAAAAGTCCAGAAGTCATGCCAAAGCCACGATCCAGCCCTTAGGACTGGAGCATGGCTTCGGTGTGGCTTCTGGACTCTTAGGACGCATGCATCATTTAAACAGCATACCCCCAAAGTGACCCGAAGCAGCTTTATTTTGCCCTGTCTATATGGGGCCTAAGATTCTATAATAGGGAGAGTGATAGACAGATGCCTCTTTGGCCCCGCCCTCCTCTCCAGATGACCACGCCCCTTTCTGTAGGGGGCGTGGCCAGGGGCGCGCTGGGCGGAGCCGGCGTCAGCGTCGCTTCCGGCGTCGTCGAGGCCGGCGGGTTTGGCGGCGCATGCGCAGAAGGGGGCTTTGGGGAGCGGCCGAGCCGGCTCGCGGCGGAGGAGGAGAAGGCGGAGGAGGAGCGGCGGCCTCGTCGTCGTCGCCATGAGGGCCGGGCGGGGGCTCCCACGGTGAGTGAGTGAGTGAGTGGCCCAGAGAGAGAGAGAGAGAGAGAAAGCGAGGGGACGGAGGGAGGGAGAGGCCCCGCCCCGGAAGTGGGGGGAGGGGAGCCCCTCAAAGGCCACCGTTTCGCACCCAGGACCCTGAAGGGCAGGGCTGGGAGGGGGCTCTCAGGGCATCCATGGAGCAACCCCCCACAAGGAAGCCCCCCTCCTTTCTCTGCGCGGGGGCTGATGGGAGTTGTAGTCCAAGCCCTTCCTCTTGCTGCTGCTGCGTCTCCACTCCTTCCTCAGCCTTCACCTTCAGGGCGACCCTTCCTCCTCTTCTCAGATCTCCCCATGAAGCCCCCCTCGTTGTCGCTGTTGTCGTCCTTTCTGACCTGGCCTCATTCCCCTGAGGCTGAGAGAGTGTGACTTGCCCAAGGTCACCCGGGGTGGACTCGAACCCAGGACCCCAAACCTATGAAGCCCCCCCCCCCCTTTTACTGTACTCCTTTTTGTCTCTACTTTTTATTTGTGGGGGGGGGTCTTCCTTTCTCAGGATGCCGATGAAAGAATGGGTCTGAAAAGGCCAACGAAAAGCTCCCTCTGTATTTGTTTTGCCACATATCTAACAAAAAGCACACAACAAACAAACAATATGTACACGAAGGATACAAAATTAAACCGTAACGACAACGGCAAGCGCAGCAAGCAAACAATACAAAGGTAACACAACAGAAAAGAAGGCTGAGAAGAACAGACCCACAAGTGAAGCTGGCCTTATGGAGGCCCCAAAGTTGATGAGAGCCATATATATATATATATATACACACACACACACACACACACAGTATATATGTCCAGCTGAAGGTCATCTGGCTCCTCATTAGCTCTCCATTAACCCTGTTACGTCTCAAGTGTAGACTTTGTCACTATTCCAACACACACACAAAACAAAGGACAAAATGTCACACACAACTCTTTGGCCATAATGCCCTCTTTCCCTATTCTGAGGGGAAGCTAATGGTGCTTTTTAGGATGGGTTTTGGCCCTCCTTTGGCTCCAATTTTGGGGTTTGTGTGTGTGTGCGCGTTGGATAACGTTTCCCCTCACAAACGCACAAAAAGGGGACGGGACACCCCTCCCCTTCGATAACAGTGGCCTCTTTCCACATTATTGGAGGTGTGTGTGTGTTGGAAATGCAAACATAGTATTGTTTCAGGATGGATCCCCGCCGCTGTCTCCAGTTTTGGGGGGGTCTTCCTTTCCCAGGGTGCTGTTGTGTTCCTCAAACACACAAACACACAACTCAGGCATTAACATTTAATTTATGGGCCGCTCTAGCCGTAAGGGAGAGGAACCTGTTTGGCTTCATTTGCCAATGCAGTTGGCATCGCTCTTCCCCTTGGCATCCTCAGTGGCTTTCTATAGGAGGGTCTTTGAGGGCCGTTCCGACAGAAATGGGGACACAGTGTCAGCAAAGGGGCTCCGTCTTTGAGGCCGGCCTCTCCTCTCCTTGGCAGGAAATCTGGGGCAAGGACAAACCCACCCATGGCAACGCATGGCATCGCATGGAGGTTGTTGGCAGCAGCGTTTCCACAGGCCAAAGTCCCTCTGGCTCATTGCGCTCCTAGGTTTCTCCCTGCGTGGGGCATGCCTTGCAAAAGGATAGACGTTTCCCAAGCTATGCCCCGCGCAGGAACAAAATGAGGGATCCAGTTAGCCAGCTTATAGGTTTGGGGAGGATGGGAGATGCAGTGGTTCCCCCTTTGATCCGTGGGGAAACGCTCCCCAAGACCCCCAGCGGATGCCTGAGACAATACTGACTCCTATGGACCTGCCACATTTGTGGACTCCAATAGCAGAACCACAGAGAAGAGGGATTAAGTTACATTTTCAGACCCTGTGGGTAACCGAAGCGGAGGAAGGTTACTCACAGTCTGCCCATAGATAACCGTGGGCTATTGTTATGTTGTTAATATGTGGAGTCTCCCTCCTTGGAGGTCTTTAAGCAGAGGCTGGATGGCCATCTGTCAATGGGGATGCTTAGATGGAGAGTTCCTGCATGGCAGAAGAATGGGGCTGGACTGGATCAGGGCCCTTCTTAGTGTCTCTTCCAACTCTAGGATGCTATATGTTGTTAGCTGCCTTGAACAACATTACTGCGGGGAAAGGTGGGATATAAATGAATAAAATTATATATATATATACACACACACACACACACACACACACACACACACCAGTCCATATGTATGCATAGGTATATGTATGTATTTTATTTACTTATATCCTACCTTTGTCCTAATATAGGGACTGGGATGTGCATCTATATATATATATATATATATAATTCCTTGGAGGTCTTTAAGCAGAGGCTGGATGGCTATCTGTCAGCTATGCTTTGAGAGTTCCTGCATGGCAGAATGGGGTTGGACTGGATGGCCATTCTTGGGGTCTCTTCCAACTCTATGATTCTAATATATATATGCATGCACCTCAGTCCCTAAATTAGGACAAAGGTGCATGCATATATAGGACAAAGTAAATAAAATAATTATATACATACATACATATATACATACATATACATACACACACACACACACACACAGATACATACACACTATATATTTGGAGGTAACATGTGAGCAATCCCAAACAGATAGACAAAGCATCTGAATGAAAGCCATCGTAGATAGGATCACAATAGCACCGTAACAACAACAAGAACAGTAGTAGTAGTAGTAGTAGTAGTTGTGTGCTATTGTGATACTGTCTATGGTGATTATCATCATCATCATCATCATCATCATCATCACTATTATTACTGATTTCTGCTTAATGGAAAACTCTGTGGAGAGAGGTTCTGGAAGTAATTCGAAACCAATGAGAAACCATCCAAACAAAATGGCCACAGATAGGATCACAATTGCAGTTTAACAGTAATAATGATGATTATTATTAATATCGATTATACTTTGTTTTCTTCTAAAAGGAAGCCTCTGTGGTTCCAGCAGAGAAAGAGAGAGAGAGAGCTTCTGGAAGTAGTAATGCCAAATGGCCAGGCAGAACATCTGAACGCAGCCACCAGAGATAGGTTCGCAATAGCGCAGTTACAACAGTAATCATAGTGATTAATAATAATACTTTGTTTTGTACGGAAAGAAAGCCTCTATGGTTCCAGCAGAGAGGGGGGCTCTGGAAGCAGTTCCAAGCGGATGGGAAAGTCGCTTTAGATAGCATCGCAGTTGCAAAAAGCGACGCTGCTTGGAATGGCCTCCTTGAATGGTCCAAAGTTGCAGCAAGTCCCATTGGGAGCTTGGGGAATGGATGATGGTGCTGCTAATCCTTTGGATGCCACTTCTTAGGTGGTTGTGCCTGGGTTGATACCAGAGAGGAGCAATAAAGACAGGGAGGTTGGATATTTGTAGGAACGCACAACTCAAGCAAAGGGGGCTTGGGCTGGATGACCCTTGGGCTCCCTTCCATCCCTTTAAAAGTCAGAAGGGGGAAATCTCTTTTGTGTTGGTTCCCCTTCCCTTCTCTGCACCTCTTTGCACACGCATTGAATTCCTTGCTTTTTGGCCTGAGGGGTGTGTGTGTGTGTGTGTGTGTGTGTGTGTGTGTGTGTGTGTGTGTATGTCTACCTCGGAGAGCTGAGGTAGGAGCTTTTATTAAAACTGCAGCTTCCGTTCCTTGCTTAAAGGCCTCTTATTTTTATTTTCTGCGTCGGGTTTGAGAAGCCAGCTCCGGTTATTTCGTTGGCTGAGCCTCTCCCTTCCTCAGGCTACAGACCCGCTTGCCAGGACGGCGTAAGGCCGGTCATTTTCTGGTGCCCTCATCGGTTTCTCCAGCTCCTGGATGGGGCATTAAGGTGCCCAGGAACGCAGGCAGGAGACAACTAGGTCAGTCTGTTTATTTGAGGTCGGGATTGTTCTGGCACAGCAGCCACCGACACCAGGCATTTTCAACCCGGCAACATCTGGACGGCTGCAGGATTTCCCATTGCATGGTTAACGCAGGCAAAAATAGTGGTCTTCACTGCCTGCTGGGAACTGCAGTACCACCTCTGGAGGTCCGCTTTCTGGACACCCCTGTTTACGGGTCCAGGATTTGGTGTTGCATTGTTCCGCTCCGGCGCCACAAATGGGTTGGCTGGGGGATTCTGGGAGTTGGATTTCCCCCCCAAGTCATCCCCTTACCATAATGTCACTTTTTGCGACCATTCGTGTCGGTGGTTGACATTTCCAGAGAGCGTCCGGAGGGCTTCGTCTCTCCCTCCAGTTGAATTCCCTGCAAATGTCTCCCGAATTTGCCAGGCTGAAAGTCCCCACATTTTGCACTCGAGGCCCACAAGGCCCCCCCCCCAGCTGTCTCCTTTTTGTCTGGGTTCCCTGGATTATTCTGGGCCCAGTTTTGGCAGGGGATTCTGGGGCTTTAGAATAGCTATGCCAGTGGGGGGATTCTAGTGGCTGAGCCATCTGGGGGATTGTGGCATTTGGAGCGGCCATGCTGGCCATAGGATTCTGGGAGCTATAGTGGCTGTGCTTCCTGGGGGATTCTGGGAGTTACCATGGCTGTGTCAGATGACGGATTATGGGGGTTGTAGTGTGTACGCTGGATGGAGGATTTGGGGCATTATAGTGACTATACTGGCGGGGGGGTTGTGCAAGTTGCAGCGGCCATGCTGTCAGAAGGATCTGGGGGATTCTGGAAGTTATAGTGGTTGTGCCGGCCAGGGGATTCTGGGAGCTGTTGTGTCACGGACAGCACAGCGGATGCTAGTTGGCGAGGAAGGCCTTGCATGGGGTCCACAAAAGTTAGTAGCCACTTGTGAAAAGCAACAGCCCACCTCCAGGTTAATGAGATCCTTCAACAGCTGGAAAACTCCACAGCCCTCCAGGTGCGGTTGGACTGCAACTCCCATTCCTCATCGTCATTTCCTATACTGTCTGTGGATGCTGGGAGCTGCAGTCCAGCTGCACCTGAGGGGGGGGGGGTACTGGCCCTGAAAGAGGGCTTTGCCTCCCATGAGAACCATTACACTGCCATCCAGCGTCTGGGAGAGGAACCTTGATGGTTTGTAATGGTTTGAAAGCCAAGAGAAGCTCCTGACCCAGTGTCCTGTTTGTGTTTTTCCCATGCTTTGGGTGCGTATGCAAAATGAGGGCCTTTGCCCTCCGAATGAGAATTTGGCACCCCCAAACCAAATGTTATCTCAGCCCCCAAATTTTTAGCATTGGACTCTTGAAAACGGCTCACACCCCAAATTTTGTTTGCGGTCTTCGCTCTCCCTGGGTCCCTTTCCTTGTCCCTTGTCTTTCTTTTCTGTTTCCAAAGACTGAAATGTCAAAGTTGCTCCGAGGATAGAAATGCGGGGAAGCGAAGGAGAATGTAATTTAGGATTCCCTACTCGAAAGAGGCAATGCCCCCCTGTTTCCTTCCTCTTCCCTCGCATTAAACCCTTGCCGTCCTGCGTTTACCCCCTCCGTCCCCTGATTTACGGATGACTTGTAGTTACTGCTGGAAGTAAATTAAACCGCCGGTTGCATTTATTTCAGAGGCAATCAAAAGTCTGGTTTTATTTATCCCGTTGCTTCTCCTGGTGAGATTGGCATCTGAAAGGCAGCCTGGCTCCGTGTTTTCAAAAACCAGATTGTAAAAGCCTCCTTCTCATCATGAAACCACTCTTCTCCCGCTGCAGCGTCCGGCTTGCGAGGGGAATTTTTACAGGCCGGACCCCTAAAAGCGTGAATCGGGTTGCGCCGCAGAGGCTGTATTCGAAGGGGAAAGTTGACAAAGCAGAGTTTACACAAGCCTAAAAACCCACCGAGGGGCAAGTTGCGCTCTCTCAGCCTCAGAGGAAGGCAAGGGCGGCAAACCCTCTCCGAAGCAACTTGCCAAGACAAGGCCATACTCTGAGGCTGCTCCACGTCTTTCCCTGGAGTCTTGCATCATTCCTCTCATCCATTTTGTCTCCTATTGTAGGAAGTCTGGGAATTGCTTCGCTGCGTTTGGGGACACTTGTTGTTTGTGCACACACAGACACACACACATATATCCAGCCTGTTGTTGTGGTTGTTGTGTGCGTTCAGGTTAGTTTTGACTTAGGGCGACGTTCACTTAGGGTTTTCTAGAGGAACCCCCTACTTCTGGGTCCACTTTGGCATGCTTTTTAAATCGTGTCCTTTTACATTGCAAGGCACTCGGAGGCGTTCCAACTTTGGGGGGCAGGAATATAAATGAATATAATACACTTAATAATGATAGTGATTAACAATAGTACAGTAATAATAATATCCAGCCTGGCATAGTGGTTCCAGTGTTAGACTCTGGAGACCAGGGTTCGTATCCTGGTTCGACCATGTAAACTTGCTAGCCGTCTTTGGGCAAATCGCACTCTCTCAGCCTCATGGGAACTCAATGGCAAAAAGTCTAAACGAACCTTGCCAAGGAAACCCTGCGGTCGGTTTGCTTTCTTAGGGTCGCCATAAGTCGGAAACCCCTCTAAGGCAACAGCAATAGTTTGGTAATGGCTGGCTGTGCCACAAGATTGCTTTATTTAAACCCCCCAATTTCAGACTTGCAAATTGCTGTGCTGCCCGTTGGCACGGAACGGAAAGGGTCCGCTTTGGCCAGCTTTGCCCATGTCTGGCCAGAGGGCTCCCTTGTTCCTTCCAGAAGAACATTTCCTTCCAGCCTCCGGCGTTTGGCCTCTCTTGGCTTTTGCTGCTCTGATATTTCTCCATCCAGGGACAAAATTGGGCATTTGATGTGGCATTCGTCACTTCTGGGAGGACTGTGGAGTCGAACGAGGCTGTTGTGTGCGTTCATGTCGTTCCGATTTACCGTTTTCTTATCCAGAGCGGGTTTTGCCTCTGAGGCCGAGAGAGCGTGGCTGTGAGCTCCCATGGCTGTGCAGGGATTCGAACCCGGGTCTCCCAGATTGCTTCAGAGGATGCTATCCATAATGAAACGACAAATCCTAGTGTTGCATAGGATGCAGCCATTGCAGAATCAAAGCACTGTAATGAGAACATTTGCTTCCCGTGACTCAGAAGCAGTAATTCGGCTAATGCAGTCTAGCATCATCTTGGCCTTTTTTTGCAGCCTGGTGACACTGCTTGGCTGACATTCAACCCATGATAGACTCTGGCTCTTTTGAAAGATCCCGATCGCTCCTTCTTTCGGCAGCGTTTCTGGTCCCAGGAGGGCTCCCTGCCAGTCTCCCCATCCTTCGCCTTGGTTCCATTTACTGTAATTAACTTTTTACTGCCAATGGCTCTTGCAAGTCACTCTTTTCCTCCTATCTGGCCGTGGTCCTCTCGGCCGCTTGTGGATTTTAATAACCAGAGCGACGCGTGCCGTCTTTCCTGGGGTTCGTTCGGGAAAATCCACGCTGCGATTAAAAGCGACGGGTGCGAATCAGCAAACGCAGAGGTGGTTTTTCCGGAAATTCATTTCTGGGTTGGTGGCTGTGAAGGTGAAGCAAGAGATTTGCATTGAGCCAGAGCAGTTAAGGCAGTCTTAACACTGGATTGTTTTTACAGCGTGTCTTAGACCCAAGATACTTTTATCATCATCATCACTGTCATCATAAATATATGTGTGTGTGTGCGTGTAACATAAATGTGTAAATATATAAATATATATAAACATATAAATATTTATATTTATAAAGATATAAATATATTTATATAAATATATAACTAATATATTTATATAACTATAAATGTAATATTTATATATACATTTAAATATATAATTATACAGTATTATACAGTACATTATAATATTGTAATATATATATATATATATATAATATTATATAATTATGGTTATAAATATTTAAATATAAATATATTATGCAATATTACATTACTATATATTAAATATATATATATAATTATTTTTATAAATATATAATGTAATATTATATTACAATATATTCATAGTATTATATTATATATATAATTATTTTTATAAATATATAAATATATTTATATAAATATATTTATATTTATATATTTTACTTTTCTAAGCCGCCTCGATCTTATTGGAAAGGCATGGTAGAAATAAATACTATTATTATTATTATTATTAGGTGGTGTTAAATGTGTGTACGTTTGGCAGCTGAAAAGTAGATGGTGTTTCACAAGAGTCTGCTGGTTGCAGAGGTCCTTCTGGATGGCTGTGCGCAGGGGGACCTTTGGGCTGGATCCTAACCTGACGCTGTTACCTCTTGTCTCCTTTCAGTGCGCAGAGAACGGAAGCCCCCACCTGCTAGTGGCGCCCTGCCATGCTGGCCTGCCTGCCGGGTCCAGGCGAACTCTCCTTCCCGCTGCTTTCTTACCCGCAGATGAACACTGGACTTCAGAAATGTGAGTTGCTCTGTGGATCCTGGCAGTGCAGCAAAGGCTGGAGTGGAGGGGACAGGGTAGGGCCAGAGTCTCGGGGCAGCTTAAACTGGGCTTCCACAGTCCGTCCGGGGTGTTCCTTGGGGGAATAGCTTTCATCCGAAGTGGGTGGCTGCAGAAATACACTCATCCCTCCATATTTGCGGATTTGATATTTGTGGACTTGATTATTCATGGATTTGATGAATATGTTCTCTCTAGTAATATCTGGGTCCTCCAGTGCAACTCTGCGGTCAACTTTAACTAAAAATTGCACTGAAATACCTAGAGATTCCTAGAGAGAAGACTCTACTAGGCCTTTGTAGCTCCTCCAGCACAGTTCTATGGTCAGTGTCTGTTGGATGTTGACCACAGAGTTGCACTGGAAGACCTAGAGATCCCTAGAGAGATTACTCTACTAGGCCTTTGTAGCTCCTCCAGCGCAGTTCTATGGTCAGTGTCTGTTGGATGTTGACCACAGAGTTGCACTGGAAGACCTAGAGATCCCTAGAGAGATTACTCTACTAGGCCTTTGTAGCTCCTCCAG
>NC_056532.1:6055259-6095118 GCF_019175285.1 Sceloporus undulatus | reverse complement strand
TGCAGTACTATGGTCAGTGTCTGTCGGATGTTGACCACAGAGTTGCCCTGGAGGACCTAGAGATTCCTAGAGATGACACTCTACTAGGCCTTTGTAGCTTCTCCAGCGCAGTTCAATGGTCAGTGTCTGTCGGACATTGACCACAGATTCGCACGGGAGGACCTAGAGATCCCTAGAGAGGTGTCCTCTCAGGTTAAAACATGATGTTTTTGTTATTTGCGGTTTTTCCATTTTCACAGGGGTCTTGTGCCCCTAACCCCAGCGAATATGGAGGGACAAGTGTATAGGAAATTACGACAAAGTCAGAGGTTAGTCCTCATAGTTCAAGGGAAAGGAAGAACTTAAGGTGCTGCATTGTGCCAAGTTGGTATCCATCTAGATTAGCGTTGTCTGCACTGACTAGGATGCAGATTGGAGAATCAGTGGTGGGAATTGAATCCGCGACCTACGTACAATCCAGGAACATCTAGATGGTCATAAATTTTCTACCCTTCACCCTGTCTAACTCAGTCTAACCCATCTGGAGGTTAGGTGGAGTGGAGGGTCGAAATTTATGACCCTCCAAATGTTCTTGGACTGCATTCCCAGCAAAGTCCTGGCCAGCCCAACCAAACAGATATTCCAGTCTAACAATATCCAGAAGGCCACACAGTATTCCCACTTTTGATGTTGAAGTTTTGTGTGGCTTGGCCTCATAAACCCCACATACATAGGAGAGAATTCATGCAAGATCTACCTCCAGATGAGTTAGACTGCAACTCCAGTTACCGGCTGGGAGAGGGTAATGGGAATTGCAGTCCAATCCATCTGACAGGTTGAGGAAGACAGACAGAGGGCTGCCCACGCTCTTGATGACTGTTCCAGAAGCATCCACCTCTTAAGCAACTGCTGGCATTTTGGGTTTCCTCTCCCTTTTGTCAAATCCAACCCTGTTCTGGAAGTTTGCCTGTGAGAGTCAGGGCCCTTAAATGTGCTTTGCGGGAAAGCACTGGCTGTTGTTGAGTCAGTGTTGATGCGTTCTCTCTTTCTTTCTCGTTCTCTTTCTTTGCAATCTCTCCCACTCTGTCTCTCTGGCTTTTCCTTCCTTCCTCCCCTTCCCTACCCCTCTTCTTCCTTTTCCTCCTCCTCTTCCTTCCTCTCGCCTCCCCTTCCCCAAAAAACCAGGGGACACTACACAGAAAATGAGAGCTGCACAGCACCCTACTCCAGCCGAGTTGGACGCGTATGCTAAGAAGGTGGCCAACCACCCTCTGACTATCAAAATTTTCCCCAACAGCGTCAAAGTCCCCCAGCGGAAACACGTCCGCCGCACCGTCAACGGGCTGGACACCTCGGGGCAGCGGTACAGCCCTTACCCACCGTCATTGTCGCAGGCCACCACAAAAACGGGACTCCTGGCCATCGTCCGGCCGTCGGCCAAAGGCATCGTCAAAGACTTTGACGGGACACGAAGCTCCTCCCGCCTGCTGCTCCCGTCGGAGGCCATGATGAACCACCCGTACGCGACACCTAGCACTTTAAGCCACCACCCACAGCAGGCAGCCTTGGCCCGCCAGCAGGCTCTGCAGCACCTCCCAGGCATGGGGACGCATGCGCAGGGTGTCCCGCCGACCTTGCAGCCGCCACCTCAGCACGCCCAGAACATGGCTCACACGGCTTTGCAACAGCAGCAGCAACAGCAACCACCACCACCTCCGACCGCCCCTCCACAGCAACCCCCGCAGCAACACTTGCTCCCGCAGCCGCCCCTGCCCTCGGGGGCCATGCACGGGGGAGGCCGTAAGATGGCGGACGCGGACGCCCCCCCGAATGTGACAGTCTCTACCTCGACCATCCCCCTCTCCATGGCTGCCACTCTGCAGCAGAACCAGCCCCCGGACCTGAGCAGCATTGTCCACCAGATCAACCAGTTTTGCCAGGCCCGGGCTGGCGCCAGCGCTACCTCAGTCTGCGAGGGACAGATCGCCAACCCCAGCCCCATCAGCCGCAACCTCCTGATCAGTGCGAGCACCCGGGTCTCCGCTCACAACGTCCCCACCCCACTGCCTTCTTGCGTGGTCAACCCTGGAGACCACCCCACCGTCCCGGCTCCAGCTCCCATGGGTCTCCCTTTAGGGGGAGGTGTCGGTAGGGGCGGCCCTCCTCCTTCATACCAAAGTGAAATGAAGCAGGTGGCGGCAGCGGCGGCAGCGGCGGCGGCTTGGAACCAGCACCAGCTCGCCCACCTGCAGCAGATGTGTGGTGAGACCGTCGTGGGACCCTCAGGGTTAATGGGGAAACCCCCCGGTCCCCGGGAGCTGCCTTCTGGGCAGGGTTTTGCCCCCAGCAAAGCCTCCGGTTACCCTTTGGAACTGTGCATGGGGCAGCCGTTCAACGTGAAGCCCCCGCTGGAGAAGCCCACCCCCTCGCCACCGGTCAACGGCCTCCCAGGCCCCCTCCCCTATGCCAACGGGCATTACTTCCAGCCCCTTTGGAATAACATTCTGCCCACCCCCAACAGCGACAGCTCAGGCTCCCAGGACCTAGCCATGCCGTTCCACGGTGCAGCGGGGACGCAAGCAATGGCCCCCGCCCTTGAGTGCCCGGCCGGACCGCACTACAGAGCCACTGGCAGCGGCGGGGCTGGCGGTGGGGGAGTGCCGCCGGGGCAGAGCGGCATGATGCAGACCATGGAGTACCTGAGCGGTGACTTCCAGCATTCCTGCCTGCGGGAGCAGCCGGGCGGGCTGGGGCTGAGCAAAGTGGCCCGCTCCTCCGCCATGAACCGCGCGCCCACTGAGAGCGCCGATAGCCGAAGCCTTCATATTCAGCACCCAGGGTATAGATAGATAGATAGATAGATAAAGGCAGGGAGCCACTTTCCACTGACACACATACACACAAAGGAAACAAAAAAGCGATATAGGGTTAGACTTAATTTGAATTAATAAGCAAAGTGCGTGGCTGTGGGGATTTTGTTTTAATTTATCTCTCTCTCTCTTTGTTTTTTAGGCTTTTTAAGTGGCAAACTTACTGTGATCATTATGGCTGCCCCCATGCAATGAACACACTGTGCATTTATAGAACTAGAAGTAATCCCGTGCGGGTAACTGGCATCCTCCCTTTCTCTCTGGGTTTCCCCACTACCCTTCTGTCTCCTAACAAATGCAGGATGGGGTTGTCGGACTCCAAAAACTGTGTCGGCTGTGAGTTTTGCCCTTACGCTTCAGGTTTTTTGGTGGGAAAGATGCTAAACATGGAGCTAACCCATTTTGCGTTCCCAACCAATTCACGTTGGATGGAGCTGTGAAAAGTTCCCCCTTCCTTTGGACTGCGGCTCCCATGGTTCTTCAGCTGGCGGAGGGAACTTTTCACAGCTCCTCCAGTGTCTTGTGAAGCCCTTTGCCCACAGAGCTGCACTTTAGAAATTAGCCTTATCCTTTGCCTCCTAGGCATAGATATTTTTGTGGGGTGGAAATGTGGGAGCTTGTGCCCGCGAAGCAAAGCACGTGGAAGAGGAGGCTTGGTCCTGCCCCGCTGTTTGACTGCTGCTTCCATAGTCCTTTGAAAGCAGGCTAGATTATATATTTCCCAGCAGCGTTAGTCATGGGGTCCCCTCTTCTTCTATTCGCAGTGAATCCCCAACTCTCCTTTTTGGGAACATGAGCAGAGAAATGGGAATGAGTTTACCCTCTCCCACGAAATAAATGGGGACAGGTTTACCCTTTCCTCTAGCAAATACATGGGAATGGGCTTACTCTCTCCCACCAAGTAAATGGGAATGGTTTTACCCTCACTGTGAGCAAATACATGGGAACAGTTTTACCCTTGCTCCCAGCAAATCGAAAGGGTTCGGATACCGAACCGTTGGGCTTCCCTTGCGCTGAATAGTACAGTTCCCATTGCCGGCTTGGGATGATGGGAATGGTAGGCTGGAGCCACAGTTCTCTAAGACGCCGGCGGTATTACTGTAAGACGCTTTTCTCCTCCATGTGCATTATTACTCTCAGTCTTTCCAGGTTTCGGGTTCCTTTCCGACGCTCTCCTGCCCGGTTTTGTGCAAAGGCAGCTCCGGAGGTTCACTTCCGGAAAGAGCTGGCCGCCCCTCTTTTGAGCCGAGCGAGAGGTTTCCGAACCGTTAGTCCGACCAGAAATTCACTTGGCGTAAGTGACGCTTCTCCTTTCACGCTTGCCCTTTCCCCGCACCGTCCTAAAACCAGAGAGAACCTAATGATCACCGTTGAGTTTGGAACTTAAAGAAAGAAAGAAAGACATTAAAATGACAGCTGCCTTTTATTTTTGAAGCAAAGGAACCTACTTCTCTGTACACTGGCTGAAACCGATTGCTGTACACTGTAAACTCGGACGTGTAATACTTCTGTGTGAATGTTACCCGGTAGTTTGGGGTCTGAGTAGCACTATGGGGGCGACCCCACTGCCCCCTTCCTTCCTCCCTCCCCTTCCTCCCCCCCCCCCCCCCCCCCCCCGCAGCCATGTGGTTTTTTTTATTATTATTATTATTATTATTATTCTATTTTAAAATGACAACTAATGAAGCCTTAAAGATGCCGTTCCTACTCTTCTCCTTAACAAGCATGGGTTAAACTCTATAAAGCTATCCGACGGGGGGAGAAAAGAGTAAATGATGATGACGATGACGATGACGATAATAAATTTTTTTAAAAGGCAGTGTCCTCGCTTGGGTCGAGGTTTTTATTTATTATTATTATTAGTTCTTTTGCAAAGGATGGGGGTCGTAGAAACAACATCAAGCTCTATATCTTTGGATGTAGTCATCTCCCCGAAAGGAGAACGGGCACACATCTTTTTGACAGTTTCGTCCTTGGGTTTCCAGCGTCGGGATCACAAAGCGGGACCCCCAAAGGGTTAGGGCTTTGCAACATGTGAGTGGAAGGGGGTATGTGAGGAGTGGTGCAAGGATGTTCAGGCACCAGAGGGCAGCCTGGTGGCGTCTTTGCGTGTGCGACTGCATCACACACTTGCATGCAAACTGTTGTTTTCTTTGCATATTCGCACATTCGAGGATCATTATTCTTTGCATTCTCTCATGACAATGATGACCTTGTTTGCATGCGCCTATTCTTTTTTCCTTCATGCACACTCATGAAATCTTTCTGGCAGTCCTTCCTATGAGGGGCGGCCTCCTGATGGGCTGGACTCTGGCTGCTATCGCCCCCCAGACTGAGGATGATGGGAGCCAGAGTCCAGCCTGTCGGGAGGAGTGGAACAAGCAAGCAAGGCCCTCTTTCCAAAACATGTTCATGATGTGCTTTTTTGCAGCTGGGCGGCATCTTTCTCTGGCCCACTTTCGGGGTTACGTAGAACTCTTAACTCCAGCGGGACAGATAGACAAAGCTTGCTCTGGGTTTACACACAGTGTGTCTTTTCCTTACACAAATAAACAGCCCACAAACCATGTGCTGCACATGGTTTCATGGCTTTGGTGACAAAGAGTGCTGTGTGGCTCCAAAACCTGCATGCCACATTTGAAGCCTGGAGGAAGCAATTGGTGTCGATCTGCCGGTTTTTGCTCTTTATGTGCCTTGAATTCAACTCTATTGCGCCCTTTCTTAGGGTTTTCTCTGCCAGAGCAGGGATTCGAACCCTGATCTCACCAACTCCTATTCCTGGTTAGGACTTGGCTGGTTAGATAGGGAAATACACTATGCGTCAATGCAGCCACAGGAGGGCGCCAGAGAGCAAGGAACGGGGCGCTGTGGCCGCTGCTTGCACCGCTTCTGCTTCCAGAGGGCGCTCCAGCATCACCTTCGGACTACAATCCCCATAACCACCCGGGAAAACATGGCCGCCGCGCATGCGTGCTAGAGGATGATGGGTATTTCATTCCAAAGTGTTTTGAGGGGCTCCTGAGCGCAGAAATGCTGCCTTGAGGCGTCCCCCCGCCTCCTGCCTTGTCTGGGGGTGATGGGAAGTGTCCTTCAAGGTCCGGAAGGGCTCTGCAGCCGAGGAAGGCCGAGTCGGACCCCCGCAGCCATTTTGTGTGCCTCCTGGGGATGATGGGAAGTGTTCTCCCGCTCCCCAAACATTGACCTTCCCTCAGGGCTAGTCTGGAAGGCGTTAAAAAGGCCCCTTTGCATGAAATTAGAAATAGTCCTTTGGGAGCCGAAAAACGCTAAAGACGCTGTAGTGTGCCATTGCAGCCACAGGAGGGCGCCCGAGAGCCAGGAGCCCAAAGGCCTGCAACGTTCCCCTTCCGCCACCAGAGGGCGCTCCATAGAGATTCCAATGGGAGGCATTAGTTGGATGGGGAGATGTGCCCAATGCAGCCACAGGAGGGCGCCCGAGAGAGAGCCAGGAATGAGGCCCTTGGAGCTAAAGGCCTGCAACGCCCCCGGTCGCCACCAGAGGGCGCTCCATAGGGACTCCAATGGAAGCCATTAAGTCTCTTGGATAAATAATAAGGGAATGTTATTTCCCCAAACACCTGTCTTTCTTTCTTTCTTTCTTTCTCACTGTCTTCCTCCCTTCCTTCCTTCCTCACTGCCCCCCAGCTCCCCTCCCTGGCCAAGGGACTACTGCAACTCCCATCATCCACCCAAAGTAGGAGGAGGCCTGTCCTGTGGGAGGTCTGGAGGGGATCTGGGGGTCTCTCTCTCTGGTCGGACGGAGGAGGGCCAGAGGCTTCCCATGATCCCTCTCCAGGCGCCCTTTAGCTTTTTGGGGGCCTGAACGGAACCCATCGCAGAGGAGGAGGAGAAGACGAAGGCATCAACTTAAGACGCAGAATCAGCCAGGACCTTTTATATATATAGGGCGCCTGGGGAGGGATGGGGGGCCTCTGGGGTCTCCCTCTGCACTTCCTCCTCCTTCTGCCAAGAGAAAGAGCCCCCCAGGGCCCCCCCCGCCCCCCCCCCCCACAGGCCAGGCTTCTTCCTCCTCCTCTGCCGGTGGATGATGGGAGTTGTAGTGGTCCCTTGGACAGAGGAGGAGGAAGGGAAGAAGCCCTGGAGCCTTTCAGCTCCCTCCGTTTGCAAAGCTGCCATTAAGAAGCACTGCCATGAAAAGCCAGAGGGAAGGAACTGGGGGGGGACGCCTTTAATTAATATATATTAATTTTAATTGTAATTTTAATAGGTTTTTCTGCAGAATGGGCCTTTCAAGTGAGCCCTAGCAGGGGAGGGAACGGCCTCTGGGTCTCTCTCTCTCTGGATCGGTCTCAGGATCAATCTCTGGGTCTATCCATAGAAGTTGGTAGGAAGCTCAAAGAGGCTGCAGTGCCCTGAGTTTCCACAAGAGGGCGCGCTCGTATTAGGAATGTCCTGTATGAGCCAGAACTTGATCAAACCAAAGTCTATGGAGATTCATGTGTTGGTGATGATGATGATGACGATGATGATGACGATTGCATCTAAATGCACCTGAGGAGAATGGCCTCCTCTTCTTTTCCCAGGTAAAAGGTGCCTGAGCCTCCCTTCTCCAAACAAAACTCTTCAGACCAGCAATGTTTGGCATTTCCAAAGGTTAAGACCCCCCCTTCTCTCTCTCTTTTATCATATTATTATTATTATTATTATTATTATTATTATTATTATTATTATTATTATTATTATTATTTCCTTATACCTCGCTCTTCAGCCAAAAGGTTATCAGAGTGACTTACAAATTGTTAATTGGATGTACAGTATGCTTTATTATTATAATAATTATATTATTGTTATTATTATTCAGAAATCATTCAAGGGTAGCTCTGGATCCCAAAACCCACGATGCTCAAGTCCCATTCAATGCAAGGGAGGAGTCAAAGGGTTGGTAAGACTGCAGTCCCCAGCATCCTTGGCTGGCTATGGCTGTCTCAAGCTGCTGGGAGTTGCAGTCCAACCAATTGGAACAGGCCCTTCATGGATCCCAAAACCTAGGGATGCTCTAGTCCCATCAAGTGCAATGGAGGAGTCAAAGGGGACACTCTGGCCATCTAAGACTGCAGGCCCCATCATCCCTTCCCAGGCTGCTGGGAGTTGCAATCCAACCAATTGGAACAGGCCTTTCGTGGATCCCAAAACCAATGGATGCTCTAGTCCCATTAAGTGCAATGGAGGCGTCAAAGGGGACCCTCTGGCCCTCTAAGACTGCAGTCCCCATCATCCCTTCCCAGGCTGCTGGGAGTTGCAAATTTTGAGTCCCATTGAGCTCCATTTTGCACTATTTGTTCCTCAAAGGAAGAAGACCTGGCAGCCATTCATTCTGTTTTCAATCTCTTTTAATTCTCTTTTAAACAGTGCATAGCATCTGTGTGTTTCTCAATTCACCTTTTACTATTCATTATATGGCTCTGGAAAGCTCAGAAAGCATCATATTCCTCTTCACACCTAAAAGGAGAAAATGACTTTTTGGACTGCGGCTCCCACCATCCACCGACCACCATGGCCCCTGGGATTGGGATCATCTCAGGCTCCGTCATCCTCAAAAAAGGAGCATCTTGCCAGGAACAACCATACAACCAAGTGGGCAACCTTGTCTTATTTTTCAACCTTCCAAAATGGGATTGGGACTCCAACTCCCAGCATCCTGAGGCAGTGTGACCCTTGGCCATGGATGATGGGATCTGTAACCCAACTGAAGCACATGAATCTTTGGAGGGTTTCCTTAGGAATCCAGTTTGTCCCTCTGAAATATCACCTCCTGAGATTTGCGGACGGTCTCCCACCCAAGAATTAACCAGGGCTGGCCCTGCTTAGCTTCCAGGAAAACACAGTACATAGGTGAGCGCATGGGAACAGAGGAAGCCACCATGTCTTAAAACCACCATACAGTCTGTGCTCTTTTATTTGTTTTTATGCGCCGCTGCCGAAAACGGATCCCCCCCAAAATCAAGTGTTTATTAGCCTCCTTTTCAGACAGAAGGGGAAAACCAAGAACAAAATGTGCCAAATGTAAACATGTTTTCACCCGCCGACGAACACATTGCGCCATCTGCCATGCGGCCGGCCCCATCTGCGCATCGTTATAAAAATAAGCCGTGACAACAAAACCATACAGAGCTATCACAAAATATCTGGGCCTTTTCAGATCTCAAAGAACGGATGGTGCACTTGCAGAATGTGCGCCACTTGTGCACACGAAAAACGCTTCGCTTTTGCGTTTGGCCGCAAGGAAACCGGAGGTACGGAAAAGAGATTGTTTTGTTGCGAATGGATCTTTTGATCCCCTTGCATTGTGCTTTTACATTATCGACACGCCAGCTGGGGATGGTGGGAGGTGTAGTCCAAGACTTCTGCAAAGGCCAGGGAAGACGATTGTGGAATAAAGGATTATGTGTTATCATTGCTTGTCCTAGCGTCGCTGTTTTTACGTATCTGTACGGACTTCGGACAAAATGGAAATGAAACACATAGGGATGGCTGGGGGAGGGGCGAATCTGGTCTACCGAAAAGCAATAGGTTCATTTAGGACTAATGAATGACCCAAGTCCATGTGCTTCTGAAGGATGGACCTCTGTTTTTATGGGTCATTCACAGACACCAGGCCAAACACACACACAGAGGCACACACAAAAGAGAGGCTTCTTCCAAAACATGAGACAGACACAGAAGTGGGGGGAATCCCTTTTCCTTAACCCTAACCCTTCACAAGACAGACGATGTGCAGAAAACCTAGAAGGGTTTTGGTCATGGCTATCGCTTTCTATGGAGAAGTCAAATGCTGGGCAGAAAGGATCCATTTGAGGTTGCGCTGCTAAACAGGAGCTGTATGAAAAGCAATGGAGAACCGTCCATGGAAAGCGCATTGCAAATCCAGGAAGGTTCCCCTTTTGCTGCTAGATCTTCCAGGATTGATAGAATGTGCAATGTGCAACATGCGCTCTGTAAAAGGCGGGAAAATGTTTTCATTTAACAGCATCTCAGACGGTCTTGTACACAACCAAGATGCAACCAGAGACGGCTGTTTGGCCGAGCGCAAACATCACAAAACGACACACAATGAGAACGCATTGCCTTATCGGGCAGCTCTTAGGATGTGCTTATGTTCAGAGGACGACAACGACAGTGTGACAACTGATACAACGACAACAGGAGAGGGTCCTCCCATAACCCCAACCTCCATCCTTTTTCTCACATCAACAGAAACCGTTACGGATTCGCATCCTCCCATTTCCAAGGAACCCAAGCGGTGGGAGATCTAGTGGATTCCGGCGTTTTGTCGGTATTTGGGTACCTGCCGCGTCTCCGCACCGCCGCTTAACCCCCTAAAATATGGTAAGAGTTGTAATTTTACTATTATCCATGTGCTTTGCTTCCCCGAACGAACGTCGGACGCTACTGGTAAAAGAGCAAACCAAACAGAATGCCAAGTCTCTACCCCGAGGAGGACCCTAAAATCCACTAAAAGGGGCGCTGGTCTCGGCAGTTCGGGTGAAGCCTTTTGCCCAAATTGTACCCAACAGCCATGTCTTTGTGGGAGGCAGAGGAGCGAAAACGGGGTCCTTAGCAACGACAATCCCACGGATCTGAAAAGAGGGAGGTTGAGAGAGAGGGACTCCCCACAGCCAGGTTGGAAAATAGATCTTATGTCTCTCAGGGTTTACTACACAGTGCTATTCTGTCCAAAGATCGGCCACTAAAAGACTGGGTTCTTGGTGCGGCGGCTGGTTCTGATGGGACAAAATGGCGTCTGGGTGCGATTTGGAGGTTTCCTCAAAAGCTCAGGGGAGATTAAGAGTAAAGACTGCAGCTACTATCTGAGTCACAAAACGCCAGTCCTTCGCGGCGGCAGAGCCCTCGGTGCCCAGCTCTCTCTCTCTGTGCCAACGCCGTCCGTCAAAAGCCCAAAACCCGTTCCTACAGGGAAGAGGAAAGGCGGGCGCCGCAGGTCACGGACCCCCGCTGTAGGAATAGTCGGCCTTGTTGTGCATGACCAGTTTGTTGTCCACAAAGTAGAAACTGTCCGACTGCGTCTCGTAGGGATGGAGGATCATCTCCTGGACTGGGAGAGAGAGAAAGCGCATGGTTAGAGGCGAACAGCGTTCGGGAGAAGGCCTGCGCCGGCATCCGTGGTCAAATTATTAAGGTGGCTTTTTAAAATCTTCCTTGTTATAAGTACATATATACACTCATCCCTCCATATTTGCAGATTCGATATTCGTGGATTTGATTAACAGGTTCTTTCTAGGAATATCTAGGTCCTCCAGTGCAACTCTATGGTTCAACTTCTGCCAGACGTTGACCATAGACTCACGCTAGAAGACCTACAAATGCCTGGAAAAGCGTTCTCTCTAGGAATCTCTAGCTCCTCCAGTGCAACTCTATGGTTCCACATCTGCCATGGAATCACACTAGGGGTCCTACAAAATGTCCTCCATGTCATGTCTGCTTACTGAGGTCTTCAGAGAGCTGTGGGAACTCATAGATGTGTTCGCAGGTGTTCTTGCTGCTTGGGATGCAGAAGCCAAATTCGAAGTCGAAGCTCTTCAGGAGCTGGTCCCGGAAGTAGTGGCGCTCGATCATGCGGAAGTTGTTGATGGGTTTGTCTCCCACCGTAAACTCCACCCTGAAGATGAGAGAAGAACGCAAAGAAAGGGAGGAAGAGAAGAGTGAAAGACGTGGAAAACTAGCGGGGAAAAACGGAGGAAAAGGAAGGATGGCTGGGTGCAAAAAAGACTTTGTAAAATGAAGCTTTGTTATCAGAAACCTTGTTAACTGACACATGTTGATCCGATGCACGGGGAGCAATCGTTCCCAGCATCCTTGGAAGAAGAGCATGGCCTTGTGGCAAAGACAACCCCCGGCGCATTAAAAATCCCCAGACTGGCTCCTAAACCAACCCCGAGAGGCATTTTGCGCAACTCATCTGGATTCGAACCCAGCGACTTACGTGGCTCCAACCTGCCGCAGCCGAAGAAATGCCGGCGTGAACTGATAGCGGACGAATCGGCCGGCGTTGGGGTCAATATCCTTCTTGTCGCTGTGTTCGCGCTCTGGAAGCAAAGACAGCGCAGACACACCTATGAGCCTGCAAGCCCACATCAATATATACACCTGTCCCTCCATATTTGCTGGGGTTAGGGGCACAAGACCCCCGTGAATATGGGAAAACCACAAACAACAACAACGCCACATTTTACCTGAGAGAGCACCTCTCTAGAAATCTCTAGGTCCTCCAGCGCAACTCTGTGGTCAATATCCAACAAAGACACTGACCATAGAGTTGCACCGTAGGAGCTACAAAGGCCTAGCGGTGTGTCCTCTCTAGGAATCTCTAGGCCTTTCGGCACCTTTTGTTAAGGCTGACCATAGAGTTGCCTGGAGGAGCTCAAAGGCCTAGTAGAGTGTCTCTCTAGGAGTCGCTGTTCTTTCATGTGATTTTTAGTTAAAGTTGACTATAGAGTTGCCCGGAAGAGCCAGAAAGGCCTAGTGGATTGTCTCTCTTAGGAATCTCTAGGTCTTTCAGTGTGACTTTTAGTTAAAGTTGACCATAGAGTTGCACCGGAAGAGCCAGAAAGGCCTAGTGGATTGTCCTCTTTAGGAATCTCTGGTCTTTCAGTGTGACTTTTAGTTAAAGTTGACCTATAGAGTTGCACCGGACGAGCCGCCTAGTAGAGTGTCTTCTCTAGGAGTCGCTAGTTCTTTCAGTGTGACTTTTAGTTAAAGTTGACTATAGAGTTGCACCGGAAGAGCCAGAAAGGCCTAGTGGATTGTCCTCTTTAGGAATCTCTAGGTCTTTCAGTGTGACTTTTAGTTAAAGTTGACCATAGAGTTGCACCGGAAGAGCCAGAAAGGCCTAGTGGATTGTCCTCTCTAGGAATCTCTAGGTCTTTCAGTGTGACTTTTAGTTAAAGTTGACTATAGAGTTGCACCGGAAGAGCCAGAAAGGCCTAGTGGATTGTCCTCTCTAGGAATCTCTAGGTCTTTCTGTGTGACTTTTAGTTAAAGTTGACCATAGAGTTGCACCGGAAGAGCCAGAAAGGCCTAGTGGATTGTCCTCTCTAGGAATCTCTAGGTCTTTCTGTGTGACTTTTAGTTAAAGTTGACCATAGAGTTGCACTGGAAGAGCCAGAAAGGCCTAGTGGATTGTCCTCTCTAGGAATCTCTAGGTCTTTCTGTGTGACTTTTAGTTAAAGTTGACCATAGAGTTGTACCAGAAGAGCCAGAAAGGCCTAGTGGATTGTCCTTTCTAGGAATCTCTAGGTCTTTCAGTGTGACTTTTAGTTAACGTTGACCATAGAGTTGTACCGGAAGAGCCAGAAAGGCCTAGTGGATTGTCCTCTCTAGGAATCTCTAGGTCTTTCTGTGTGACTTTTAGTTAAAGCTGACCATAGAGTTGCACTGGAGGACCTAGATATTCCTAGAGAGAACATATTAATATTACATTCACTCTTTTGTGCGCTCACCGGAAGCTGGGGGTTTGGTGATTTCGAAGAGGATGGTGCCGGACTCCATGTCGCGGATCTTGAAGCGGGTGAAGTCTATCTTGTAGATGTTCTCCTCCGGGGTGCATAGGTAATCTGCCAAGACAGTGGTCATTCAAAGCATTAAAAGGAAGGAGTTGTTTAATTTTACAATTTATTGTAGCATGTCTCCATGATTAAAACAATCCTCACTTGTGTCACATTATAGAGTGCAATCCGGCCACATGAAATTCACCATATACACACATATATGCGCAAATATAGTACAGTACAGGGGAAATATGGTGCATAGGAGTCATTTATTTCAAATCAGGTTTCTAGCCCTCATGGCTGGGGAGTCCTGCAAATGCACATCCAACGGCTGGCCTTCTGGCCTTCCTTCGTTATTCGTTTAAAAAATCAATTATGCAAAACAAGAGTGCCAATTTGCCTAATTTATGCAAGTGATGGAACCCAGCTGAGTATCAAAGCTGTTGCAGGCCTCACATGCCACTTGGCATCATATTCTTGCAAACAGTGCAGATGCCGTCTGGAGGCCCTTTCCTCAAAAAATACAGCAAAGGTGGCAATGCACAAATGCACACAAACACGCACACAACGCTCCTGTTTTGTCGCCTCTGCATCCCCATAAGAGGCTTTGCCCTCTGACAGAACAAACCGGGTAAGCGGCTTTGCAGGCCATAAGCTGACTAGGCTAAATAGAGCAGAAGGGACCTCGCTCCCCTCTACCTTCCCAAAGCAGGGCACACCTGAAGCCACCTTCCAGGGCACCATGTTTTGCCATGGCATCCTGGAGCCTGGACTGCCTTTTTCAGTTGCATCCGTTGTCCCATGGCATCATGCACCTGGAGCTCCTTCCCCATGGTACCCTGTGCCTGAACCTCCTTTCTCAGGCCATCTATTGCCCCATGGCACCCGCTTGCCCATGGCATCATGCACCTGGAGATCCTTTCCCATGGCACCCTGGGGCCTGGGCCTCCTTTCCCAATTGCATCCATTGCCCCATGGCATCATGCACCTGAAGCTCCTTCCCCATGGTACCCTGTGCTTGGACCTCCTTTCCCAATTGCATCCATTGCCCCATGGCATGCACCTGAAGCCCCTTCCCCATGGCACCCTATGCATGGACCTCCATCTTCAGGCCATCCATGGCACCGATGGCATCCCTAGGTGCACTTGCTGAGGGATTCTGGGGGATGAAGTCCAAGCATCCTCCACCCATCACTGAGGACCACTGTTGCCAAGGCAACACTGATGGGCATCCCCTTCCTCAGCAGTAGTTGCCATGGAAACCATGTCAGCCGTGTGTGTGTGTATGTATGTGTGTGTGTGTATACGTACTTGTGCGTGACACATCTCCCCCCCTCCCCATCCAGGCAGACACACAACTTACTTCTCTTCCATAGGAAAACCCCACTTTTCTCCCCCTGCACAGATAAACCAGAAATCAGATGCTCAGACTGTAACTCCCACAATGCACCATTCGCACCTGGGCCCCGCTATGACCATCCAGGTCAGTTGCTTAACCAGCTTTGGTTGAGTAACTAAACGGCGAGGTCAGGCTATTTTTAAAAATAGCCAGGTATAAGACGAAAGACGGAGATGACGGCGATTAGGGCATTATCAGACAAGAGAGAGAGATCTAGGAAGTGAGCCAAACTAGGCCAAAAGATAACCCCAAGAGGAAACCAAGATTCGAAAACGGAGCAGGAAACCACATGGAAACCAAGTACGCACAAAGAGAGATTGCTGTGTTTTTGTCGGGGTTACAACTTGTTGGAAATATGGCGCTGGAGGAGAGCTTCCCATCCAAAGGCTGTGCAGGGCTGGCAATGCTCAGCGTCTGAGATTTTATGGCAATCCCATGAATTGCAAAGGTTTTTCTTTAGGTAGGTTTCTGAAACAGAGCCTTCTGCACCTGGTCTTCGTCGGTGGTCTCCCATCCAAGGACTATCCAGGGCCGACACTGCTTAGCTTCCAAGAAGATTGGATGGGAATCCGGTACCTTTTGTTCTGTGTGCCTTTGAGTTACCTGCTGACTTACGGCAACCCCATTAATTTTGTATACTTGGAATATTTGGAGATGGGTTTTCCTCTCCCTTTTTCTCAGTCCCTTGTTCCACCTGAATGACGCACCTGGCGCATCCTGACCCACAACCGCAACACGCACAACCCCATCTGTGCGACATGGAGATAATGCCTTACCTCAAAGGGATTTGGCGGAGATAAGTTCATTAGCGGTTGCCACGGCTCAAACGGAACGGGGACAGGAGCGCTAAAAATAGGAGGCTGATCCGCCAAGGGAAAAAGGATGGCCGGGCGGAAGAAGGCCCACGCGCCAACGCCGGGGTCCCCAAAAACGCCCGCCACCTCGAAGTGGGGCCCTCTTCGTTTATTACATAACCGCCGGTATAATACGTACAAAGTAAAAGAGTTGGCGTCCAAGTAAGAGTTGCGCCACCAGTTCGACACACTTTGCGCATCGTAGGCCACAACCAATGCAAATGCCCACCAGAGCAAACCTCGAGAGAAAACATTTTGCAAAGCGGGTGAAGTAACAGGACCCACTAATTTCAATGGGTCTCCTCTCCATGGGGCTAAAACTGGATTTGAGTCTAATAAGGTTTCTATCATCATCATCATATAATAATAACAATAATAATTATTCCAACTGGCCTACCAGAAAAAAACGCACACATTTCTATTGGGAAGTTTGCAGAGACGCACCAAAGTGCAAGTGCAGTTGGCGCAACATGGCTGAGATTATTATATGTCTGGATACTCATTGGGAAGCATCCCAACATGCATTGGTGCCCATTGGGCCATGGGTCCCTCCGTTGGCCACCACTGCGCAACCGATGCCCATGCGCTGTAACACCACCTCAGCTCTTGGCGAATATGGATGTCGCAGAGCTACCCAATTCATTTTTGCCATTTACTAAGGCACCATGCCATGCCAGCCATGATCAAGATGGAAAAGGCGGAAACCTCCAAACCGTGCTCCAGAATGCCCACTTGCTCTGAATGGGAGATGGGCAGAAGGCCTTTCTTCTCATCTCCGCTTAATCCAAGCTAATCAGGTTCCGTGTTCAAGGGAGGCCCTCTCTCTTTCGCGTGAGGCCAGGAGAGCCAGGGAGGGTTTAATCCAGGCAATTGGGCAGCCGGCAGAAGGGGGTGCCTGCTGCTTAATCCCTTTGGAGGACATTGGTGCCCACGGTGCCCATGGCAAAGGGAGACAGGGGCAGTGCAAGGGAGTGTCCATCTTGGGGAAGAAGCTGCCAAGAAGGTGGTGGCAGTGGACAAGAAGTCCAGGGAATAGAGATGACCACTCCGCAGCCCACACTTGGGTCCCCCAAATCTTTTGGACTTCAACTCCCAGAAGCCCCTGCTGCCAGCTTGGAGGAAAGTCAGGAATGCTGGGAGATGAGGCCCAAAACATCTGGAGGAGCAAAGTCTGGGAGAAGCCATTGCTTCAGGAGGATGCAAAGCATGGTTTGCTGCCGGAGACGAATCCAGGCCTGGTGCATTTGGAAGTGATTTACGTTGAGTTTTTAATAGGACCCCCAAATCCAAAAACATGCCAAAGCATGGCCCAGGCAAAGCAGTATGCGCTAAGCATTAATGGACAGAATGGGCAGAGTACCTCTGAGCATACAGTCAAGGTTTGGGATTGCCACCCGAACACAGCTTGCAAGGAAGTCCACAGGTCTCTCCTTGGTTCCACAGATAAGTCGGTCGGCATGCGCTGGAAAATGCTTGAAGCTCAAACTCAGGGGAAGTAACTTTGCCAGGAAAACAAGGTGGTGTTTCATTTTCGGCTGGGCTTCCACATCATCCTTGGTACCAGCCCTAAGTATTTTTGTCCCTCTGAAAAGCATAACTACATAAGGCACCATAAGGAGCGTCCGTGATGCTGCCAACGCTGCCAAATGCAAGGTCTCCTCTCAAGCGCTGGATCCGCACACAGAGCCTCTTTAAAATGCAACTTTCCCAAGTCCAGCATCTGAAAATAATAATAACCATCCCCAAACAACAGCCAGGCGAGGCGGGCCACACGTTTCAACCGCATTGACTACAAAGTAGTACTGTACTGACACAATTTACGAAGGGCTTATACCCCAAAAGGCGCCATTTCGGAGCTTCTTCTTTGGTCTATGTAAAACCCGAGGCTTCCCAACCATCAAACTGGGGACATATTTTGCATTAAGGGATTACTGGGAAACGCCAGAAGAAGACACATTTTCTGCCGCACAAATTTGGCACAATCCAATCTTTCTTTATTCACCGCAACCCAAACCTACAAATCCCATGAAGGCCCATATTTAATACGACTCAATGTGCAAGAATCGCCGAATAACTTGCACCGACCTGTGGCCCTTCCGCATTCCCCCGGCCTCCTGTCTACACCAGAGCAATAACTCCAGAACAAATGCAGTCTGGCACCACTTTCGGGGCCATCTATCCTGGGATGCCTAGTTTTCCAAGGTCCTGGGGTGCATTCTCACGAAAACTACCAACCCTAGGATTTTGTAGGATGGCACCATGGATGCCCAAAGGGCATTCATTCTGTGGGTTTAGGGGGGTGCCAACCCATTGCAGAAAGGCTGCCCTTTGACATTTGAAATGCTCCACCTTAAGGAGGGCTGGGATGTCTAGTTTCCCAGGGTCCAAAGTACCCTTCCTTCCAAAAAATAAAAAATCCCATCAAATGAAATCCAGGCTCCTGGAGGCTTTTCTCGGGGTCCCTCTGGGGCCTTCTTGGGCCCCACTGAGTCCATCCTGATGGAGGGAGGGTCTGCAGCCCTATAGATCCCCCCCCAAAGAAACCCCAAGGCCCCTTTGCAAAAGGGAAGCATCCTTTCCAGTGCAAGGAGCAGACCCTTCCAGAGTCCCTTCAAAGAGCCCCATCACTCCCAAAGAGAAAGCCCCCCTGTTTTGGGGCTGGGGGCCAAGGGGGTCTTGGGCCCTGTCTGGGCCTGCCTCTTTACCCGAGGTGATCTTGGGCAGCCCCAGCACATCCTCGGGGCCGATGGCGCCTTGGTCCAGCAGGGCTGCTTCGGGGCTGTTGCCAGGCAGCGAGGAGGAGGAGGAGGATGCAGCCGACGATGCTGCTGCTGCTGATGCTGATGCAGAGGATGCTGCAGAGGATGCTGCTGCTCCTGCAGCGCTGCCGCTCTTCTTCACCTTCATGGCTCCTCTGGTCCTGCTCCTCCGGCAAGAAGGAGAAGGAGAGCAGGAGGAGGAGGCTCCCGTCCCGGGGCCTCTGCTGGCCGGCCCCGCCTCCGCCCCGGATGGGAGGAGCAGCAGCCTCAGCAGCAGCAGCAGCAGCAGGCAGGCCCCTGGGCATGGGCAGAGTGCCAGGTGCCCAGGCTGGGAGGGGAAGGGCCTTGGAGGCTTCCTCCTCCTCCTCCTCCTCCTCTGGGCACAGGCAGACCCTGGCCAGGCTGGCAGGAGAAGGGGCATTGGGAAGGGGCCAAGGCCAACCCTGGGCACAGGCAGAGTGCCAGGCCCCTGGCCATATTTGGAGGTTTAGGGAAAGTGGGCTTGGGATGGTGTCAAGGGGACCTCTGGGCACATGCAGAGTGCCAGACCCCTTTGCCATGTCTGGAGGTTTAGGGAAAGTGGGCTTGGGAAGGGGTCAAGGGGACCTCTGGGCACGTGCAGAGTGCCAGACCCCTGGCCAGGCTGGGAGAAGGAGCATTGGGAAGGGGCCAAGAGGGGTCATGGACACATGCAGAGTGCCAGGCCCCTGGCCATGTCTGTGGGTTTAGGGAAAGTGGGCTTGGGATGGTGTCAAGGGGACCTCTGGGCACATGCAGAGTGCCAGACCCCTAACCAGACTGGGAGAAGGGGCATTGAGAGGGAACCAAGACCAACCCTGGGCACAGGCAGAGTGCCAGACCCTTTTGCCATGTCTGAAGTTGTAGGGAAAGTGGGCTTGGGAAGGGATCAAGAGGGGCTTTGGGCACAGGCAGCGTGCCAGACCCTTGGCCAGGCTGGGAGAAGAAGGGGCATTGGGAAGGGGCCAAGAGGGGCCCTGGGCACAGGCAGAGTACCAGACTCCTGGCCAGGCTGAGGGTGCTTGGAAGGTTCATCCTCCTTTGTCTTTTTAAAAGGAAGTAGAAAGATTTGGCTTTGTTTTTTTCTGGAGAGGTGTCAGGACAAGCCCTGGGCATGTGCAGAGTGCAGACCTGGAGGTCTAGGGAAAGTGGGCCTGGGTAGATTTCAAGAAGTCCAAAGCACCAATGCATCCTCCCCTTTCCTTCCAAAACAACCCCATAAAATAGAAGCTGGGGGGGAAAGGCAGAAGAGGCTCCTGGGGACTTTCCAAGGGGTCCCTCTTTGGGCCCCACTGAATGCAAGGAAAGGGGGCTTCCGCCCAGAGCGCCAGGCTCTTGCCAGGCTGGGATAAGGGGCTTTGGGGTCTCCTCATCCTTTGTCTTTCAAGAGCAAGGGGGTCTTGGGAAAGTGCCAAGAGCACATTGGGCATGTGCAGAGTGCCTCTGATGTGACACTAATCCAGATCCCAGTGTGGTGTCATGGTTTGAATGGGGTTGGACTGTGACTCTGATTTCAAATCTCTGCTCAGTCAGGGAACCCACTCGGTGACCTGGGCCAAGTTACACTCTCTCAGCCCCAGAAAACCCCATAAAAGCTCTTGTGGGGCTATTCTTTAGCACCCCAACATAATAATCCTGCAAGTGACCTATGCCTCCAGTCCCCAGATTTCTAGCCTTAAAACTTCAGTTCAACCCGTTGCAATGACCAAAGTAGTAGTTCCAGTTAGAACAAAACTTGATATGAATTCCTTTTGTTTGACTTGTTACAACCCTCTAAGGATTTGGAGGAAGGTTAGAGGGCAGAGGAAAAAGGGGGAACGCATCCGTCCCGCCGCGACATCCAAACATTTTCCCTCCACGGAAAAGATGACGGAGAAGGGAAACGGATGTCTTTTATTTCAAACCCAACTACAAAAGAAAAATCCCAGGAGGAAATAAATAAACTCGGGGTGGGGGTTAGGAGTAAAGAGTTGGCGGAACCAGAGAAGTTACTTTTCATCAGCTGAGAAGTAACTTCTGTACTGGAGACACAATAGTGTCCGGGGAGAGAGAGATCCAAACCGGAACAAAATAAAGGACACATCTCCTCCATCCTGTTCCATTCCTAACAGACAAAGGTGTTATTAATGCCAGGGACCTTTTTGGATTACAACTCCCAGAATCCCCCAGTCAAATTCTGGGAGTTGCAGTCCAAATAGGTTCATATTCCTAGTTTGGGATGACTCCAAATTCCGGTTCCTTCTCCTACACTCCCTTCTCACACACAACTCCTGGGAGTTATAGTCCCTCCAAAGTTTATTTTCCTTGTTCGGGATGGCTCCGAATTCCAGTTTCTCTCCCTCTAAACCCCACGTGCCACTAGCCATGATTGACCAGCGACGGAGAGGCATCCCTTAGTCCATTTTGGCCGCCTCTTTCTTGCGCTGGCGGCTTTCCCGGAGGATCTTGACCAGCGAGAGGAGGATGGGGACGGCCATCGGGAGGAAGAGCGGGATGTAGATGGCAAACTTCTGGTCATCGGGGAAGTAGAGGAGGTGGAGGAGCGAGGAATGGAAAAAGGCCCGTTCGGACGTGGTGATGGCCGCCTTGCTGGCCTGGAAAGCGGTGTCCAAGCGGCCCTCTTTGAGCTCTTGCACGGCCTTCTGGGCCGATGCGACGGCGTGGTACACCTGGAAATATTTAAACCAGCTTAAAATGCAACCCGGGGCCATCCCTCCATCCTCCGCCTGTTCGCCTGCCAGCCCTGTACCTCCGAAGCCACATCGTCCTTGATGACGATGTTCCCAATCTTGTCCAGCAGCTGGGCCAGAGAGGTCAAAGTGGTGGAGACGGTAGCCACATTCTCCACCGTTCGAGCCCAGAGCAGGCGGTCCAGTTCCCAGTCGGAGAGGCCCTCGTTCCCAGGGTTCGCCAGCAAGGCTCCGTCCGGAAGCGGCCCCGGAGAAATCCCAAAGAGCAACCTGGGAGGAGGAAAACGGGAACCAAGAGAAAGCATGGAAGTGGAGGTACACGGTTTGGGTCGAGCTGATTTGAAGAGCCATATCTCCCTTTAACAAGCCTAAATACCCTAAAGGCACCAGATCCCATCGGATCTTGGAAGAGAAGCGAGATCAGCCCTGGTTAGTACTTGGATGGGCGACTGTCAACGAATCCCAGATCATGAAGGTTCTGTTTCAGAAGATGAAAATGGCCAAACCACCTCTGCGGATTCCCAGCCTCCAAAACTCATGGGGTTGCCATAAGTCAATTTATGGGCACACATGTAACACTTGCAGAATTTAGAGCAAATCAAGCCTGAAATCTCCCTAAACTCCAAGGCTATCGTATTTTGGCCCCAGCATGGGAAGGTGTGACTCATTGGACTATATGGCCTTTGGAGGGGGTCCCTACAGAGCTCACCGCAGCTGTGCCAGGAAGACCTCCATCACCGCCGCCATGTTGACATCCACCTTTTTTGGGAGGGAGGAGGTTTCGTTGCCTTTATCGAGCTCAACATTATATACCTGTTGAAAGAGAGATGGTTTGCAAAGAAACAAGCCTGGAAAGTGTCTAGACTACAGCTTCCAGAATCCCCAGTATTCCTATAGAATATTGCATTTCTGTGGAATAGAAGCTTACAGAACTTCTATGGATCATTGATCTATTGGATTTGTGTTGTATTTGTTTTCTGTTTGTTTTGGAAGCCCCATCCACTTCCTTTTCTTCCTCCTCCCCCTTACCATGATGCCACCCCAGCGTGGGCTGTGGAAAGCGTTGGTTGGCACAGCCGCCCCATCCTTGCCCTGGATGTAGAGAGGCGAGTGCAAATGCTCCGGGACATACAGCAAGAAGTTGAGGACAGGGTACAGCGAGGCGGCGCTGGAGCCTACAAGGGAGAGAAAGAGGAGCTCCTCAGTACCAGTAGGTTTTCATGGCTGAAAAGGGATCTGAGTCATAGCTGGCTCATGTCGCATGGCCTTTAAATCCAGTTTTATTTCCACGCCACTGCCCTGAGGCCTTGTTCATATAGGACAGGAGAGAAGTAACTTTTCCAAGCCCTGGATGGCAAGGGCATGATACTCACCCAGCCGGGCTTCCACGGGGTTGATGACGTGGGGCAGGCTGTGAACGCTCAGTCTGTAGCTGGAAGAAGAGGCCTCAAAGCGGGGCGTGACCCCCAGTGCTGCATAGTAGAGAATCTAGGGGAGCAGTTGTGAAAAAAGTGAACAAGTGAACATGAGTGCACTAAGGACAGAAACCACAAGATGCAGACATCTTACTCACATCTGACCTCTTGCCTGATGAAGAAGCCAGTGGAGCTTCGAAAGTTTGCAACAAGTATATTGTGCATTTCAGTTGGCCAATAAAGGTACCACTGTTTGGTGGATGAGTGCACCTAGCAGAACATGGCATTGCCCCCAGGATGCAATGACCACAGCCCCCGGTCTTTATGGTGTTGAAAATCTCTCTGCTTTGAGCCCCACAAAACACTTTCCCAACTTGACTTGCCCCTAAACGCTCACTTGTGAGTCCACAGAGAATTCGGCCACGGGGCTCAGCTTCTCCAACATAGGCTTCATGTACCGAGAGATAGCCCCCTCGATGTCCCAGTGGACATCATGGGACCTCGGGTCCGGGTTCAACAAGCTGAAGGTGATCTCGTACCCTGGAAGGGAAAGGAAGGGTATATGTGAGTTAGATACACGTGCTTTGCATGCCAGAAAAACAGTACTTGGGAACTGGAGTAGACATGCATCAAGCTGAGCAATGCTTTACAGGCCAGAAAGCCACTTCAGTGAGGTTTGAGAAGACACAGATTGAACTGAGGTGAGCCTTATGTGCCTGGCGAGAGAAATGCCCCAAATTGGCAAGAATCTCATCTGCCGCCACCTGCTTTGCTTTGCTTCCACCTATGTTCCCCCATGAAAATTTGGGATATATATATATGTGTGTGTGTGTGTGTGCGCGCACGCACACACACCCAACTTGTGCCATACCGAGACTGGATTTGAATGGCCGCTTCCATTCGGCGCCCGGCTGGCCTATGAGAACGCGGTCGGCCAGGGCCTCTGCGAGGGAGTCGGCCGTGAAGGACATGGCATGTGCCACCCGCTGCACATGAGCGTCCACAGCTGCCAGCAAGTCTTCCTTGCCCCGAGGGGCTCTAAAGATGGCATTCCGGTGCTTGCCAATGTACACAGCAACCTCCTGCAGAAAGATGGATGGAGCATCAACGACCGAATGAGACACAATTCTGCCCTCCATCCCGCCATCATCTCCACCCTCTTCTTGCAAATCAAATACCTTTGAAAACGAATTTAAGACGGTTCCAGCCCTTCCCCTCTTCCCACAGAGGTCACCCCAAAACCTCTGGGAAGCCAAATCCCCGGGATCTGGTACTCAGATGTAGAGTGCACCTGATCCTGGAGGCTCCACAGCACAGAGTTGAGGACATTAATCCCCCCAGGAGTACTTGGGAAAGCTGCATATACCCACCACACCCCTGCAAAAAATAGTTTTGACCCCAATATGCCCCCAAACATCTTTTAGAGAGCATGGGGTGCATTCCTGCCATCTTTCCAGAGTTTCACCCCAGGCCATTTTGGAAGGAGCATCAGCTTACATGTGGCAAGAGAAGAGAGCTCTGTGGGACCACATAGACCACGATGGATCCCATGGGGGTCTCTTGCATCAGCCGCAGGCGGGAATCCACCTCTGGAAGGAAAAAGAGCAGTAGCAAAGTAGAGAAACAGGGGAGCCCTCCTTCCCTCCATTTCAGGGGGTCTTTATGGATTGATTCCGGCAGAAACTACATCAAAGACAACATTAACAAGCATCCCTTGCTTTTCAACAGATTGCTTTTTGATTATCCACTCTTTCAATGCTATTAATTTACTACCTGAACCCATTTATTCGACCCATGGTCTGCTCTTCTGATACTATTAAATTACTACCAGCACCCACTTATTTGATACGGGGTCCATACTTTGCATTTAGCTTCCAGAGCCCTTACCTTCCAGCGACGCCTGCACCAGGATTGTTTCCTCCTGTTTTGTGGCCGAGCGGTAGAGCATCTCGTACTGGGAGGTCACACTGGTTTTAGCTGGGAGGGCAGAAAGAATGAGACAACCCAATTTAATCCTGTTTGACACCGCTTTAACTGCCTTGGCTCCATCCTGTGGGATCCTGGGATCTGTCGTTTGCTGTGGCCAACTTACAGTTCAAGGGAATCTCCACCTGCTGAGTCTTCCTGAAAGGGAGTTTGCGTTCCTGGCTCGCGGGCAGCACCCCTTTGGCAAACACAACCGAGACGGGCACCGTCAGCTGGAACTGAAGCAAAAAAACATTGGTCCCTTAGCACCAAGAAACCCAAATCGCCTCACTCAGCCTGACAACATTTGCACCATTCCCCTATAAAGGTTATACTTTGGGTTCAGGTGCCCAACGCCCCGATCTGGATTACACTGGGACCTGGGTTTGTGTTTTAAGTGCAAAGAGGGAGTGGAAGCTGTGAAGTCAAAGGCTTTCACGGATGGCATCCATAGTTTTTTGTGGGTTTTTCGGGCTCTGTGGTCATGTTTATTCCTGACGTTTCGCCAGCAAATGTGGCTGGCATCTCAAAGATGGCTGGCATGGAAGAGAGTGGGGTGTATATATATACTGTGTGACCCAGGGTTGGGAGGAATGATTTCCAGTGTTGTTGAATGGCAAGGTCTCAGAGTGGGAAGACATGCAATGAGGATGTGTGTCTCTTTCATTGGTGATCCATGGTCTCCTGGGAAAACCCTGATCCTGGGTGGTTTTCCTGGGTCTTGATTTTGGCGTCGCATCCAGAACACGGTCCATCGCCCCCCAAATACGACGGAACGGACGCTGCTCTCACCAGGAGGGTGTCCAGCTCTGCGATTTCGGAGTAAGGCAAAGAGGCTCTGTAGGTCTCTGTGGTCTTCCACCAGAGAGGCAGCCCTACTGCGATGGCGATGGTGGCGAAGGCGAGGGCGGCGTACTTCCCCCGGGCCTTTTCTGCAGGGAGGAAGGGGAAGAGGAAGGCAAGGCTTCATTAGCAAGGCAGAAAAGTGGGCAGGAAAGTCACCCGCTTCAGGTCCTGGGTTCAAATCCCCGGTATCTTCCACACAGGGATGAGAAAGACTATATTGGATCTACCGCCCCATTGACTTCTCATGCCCTTCTCTAACCCACATTAGAACAAGACTGGGATGCGTCCGCGCTGCAGAATTAACGCGGTTTTGACAGCGCTTTAGCTGCCCTAGGGGCTCAGTGCTGTGGAATCCTGGGATTTGTAGTCTTTTGGGAGGCACTGAGCCTTCCCTGTCAGAGAGCGCAGACTATAGATCCCAGGAGTCACATGGAGAGGAAGCCACGAAAGCTAAAGCGGTGTTAAACCGGGTTAACTCCGCAGTGCGGATGCAGCCTCAGAAGCTCCAGAGTGAATCCGGGGAATAAAGGAGAACGGGGCGCCTTCCCTGCTTCCCTTCCTTACCTGCCGCATCCATTGCAGCCACAGCAGAGGCATGGGCGGCCATTTTCTCACCCGGAAGTCGCCCCGAGTCAGCCTCTCCCCAAGGCGGGAGAACAGCAGTCCCAATGCCAGTGGACCAATGGAAACGGAGATCTAACTGAGAGGCAGCCTCCTGCTCCAATCAGAACACTGAAAGGGCGAGGCCTGACTGAAGCGAACACTTGCCAGTCCAAACGTCGGGCACGCTGCAAGGGGCGGACCAAAACAAAGGGACTGGCCTATCCCGTTTCGGCGTCAATGTGACAGACAGCGAGGCTGGCCAATGAGAGGAATACCCAGAGATGCCTTGCTTCGGTATGGAAAGCGGGAAGGGCCAAAAATGAAAAGGTAGAGCCTGTTTTTAACCCTTGCTCTGCCAGGATGGGCAAGGCAGAGAGGTCTCCCTGTTTTAAGTGGATGATGGGATTTATTGTGGAGGACAGGAGCCGTTGTATTTATTAATATTGGCCAGAAAGAAATAGTAGCAGCAGTAGCTATTATTATTATTAGCACCACTATTGCTAATTAATGGTGCAGTACTTCCATCCTCATCATCAATATTAAACTATGGTGATATGTATTCTTTTGTTGTTGTTATTGTGTTGATTTATTGGTTATGGTTTTATGGCCCCCTTATGTATTGATTTTCTCATTCACTGCAATCCCATCTTGATGGAAAGAAAGCTGGAGAGCGATGCTTGCAGCTTTAAACCTTGTCCATTTTCAGGCTCCGCCGCTCCTCTCCTTCAATAAAAGAGCCTTGTCTGTGTGTGACGCATTTGCACACTAGATGCCGCCGTGACGCGCTGGCGCACTGATGGGTGCGCTTTCGGTCGATAAGAAGGAACATTGGCCATTGAATTTAATCCAGTTGAGCACTATGTTTCTGTGCGGGTCGTTTTTAACCCCAAAGGACACAATAAAGCAGCCACGCCAAGACAGATCTCACTTCACTCCTCTATGGTTTATTAGTTCGGGGGAATATTTCAGTACATGGGGTGCATACGGAGCACATGGCACACAACCTCACATGCGCACGGTCACACACACGGCAGCGACAGGCTCCTTGCCCCATAGTGGCCCATGGCGCCCACGTGGCACAGGGGACCACCAAAAGGGGGCATGAACATGGAGCGCCGCTGCAAAGCTATGGCTCACATGGAAGTGGGGAGCCCCACGAGAGGCTCAGGGAGCAAAGGAGGACCCCAAATATTGACAGAAGTGTGGGGCAGGCAGGCAGGCAGAGAGGGGTGCTGGAGTGCCTGGCAAGGGGGCAACCGCTCTCCCAAATCGGGGATCTCCTGCCAGCCTTTGCGAAACAGAAAGGGGTGACACTTGGGGTGACACTTTCACCCCGAAGCCCACTTTTGCCTGCAGAATGTGGGTGCGACAAACATCTCCCTGGTGCTTCCAAATGCAAATTTGCAACTCACATTTGCAAAGTGAGCCTGGGTTAGACTTGCTGGCCTACGACGACCCTGCAAGATAGGTCAGGATGATGCTTTCCTCGGCTGACTTACAACAACCCTAGAAAGTAGGTCTATGTTATGGCTTCCCTGGACGACCCACAACAAGCCTGCAAGGTAGGGCTGAGTTATGGTTTCCCTGCTGACCCACAACAAACATGCAAGGTAGGGCTGGGTTATGCTTTCCTCACTTCTCGCCCACAAGGACCCTGCAAGTAGTTTGGGTTTCCAATTCACCTCACTGCCCTGCAACGACCCTGCAAGGTAGGTCTGGGCTCTAATTCTCCCCCACTGCCCCACAACGACCCTGCAAGGTAGGCCTGGGGTGCGTTTTCCACCCCCACCGTACCATTGCAGGGTCCTATAATTTCTTCTTCCACTCACGCCATTTGCGCATTGGGCGCCAGACACTCCGCGGCTACTTGGCTCTCCTCTTGTGGCTACGATAGAAAAAGCTCAGGCGAGAGGGGTGCAACTGGTGTGGCTGGAAATGAGGGCGGCAGCAAGAGTGGCAGGGTCCGTCAGTGGGGCAGGGGGCTACAAGCCGGCCCCGGAAGGGGGCACGGGGGGCACTCAGTAAGCATGGTTGGCTACATAGAGAGATTGCCCCGCGGCTCCTGCATCATCTCCAGAGCCTTCGTACTTCCCCAGAGCCGCCAGGCTGTTGGCCTAGAAAGACACAAAAAAGGAAGAGATCTTGGACCCAAATTCTTGCCCACAATGGGATTCCCTTTCTAGACCTTTGCATTCAAACCAGGAACGCCATGGGAACTTCCTCCAAATAAAGGCATGCCCAAATCCATATCCACTACTCTTGAGGGCAGTGGAAATGCCCAACTAATGCCCATCTCTCCATGCCCTCCTTTACCTCGGCGCGCTTCACAAACTCCTCGGTGGCCGAGTTTTCATTCTCCCGTTCACCCCGCCAGGCGCTGAGGGCTGAAGCTTGCAGGGCCCGGCCGTAGGAGAAGGTTAGTGCCCAGGGCTTGGGCAGCGGGCAGTTGTTGATGGCGTTGAGGTTGATGGAGGCCTCCTCCTCACTCTGCCCGCCGGACAAGAAGGTGATGCCTGAAGGATGGATGCAAAAGGGGCATTGTCAGAGCCATTAATACCTGCTTTTAGGAACCACACACACACCATTGGGGACACCAAGTAATGAAACCAAGGATGGGACCCAAGCAAGCCTTGCTTTTCCCCTGCAAGGGTCTTCTTCCTAAACTCTGGAACTCCTTTCTTAGGGAGGTTGGAGACCCGTTTGCATTGCACAGTTGTAACACTATGAATTACACCTGAACTGCTGTGGTTCCATGCAATGAAATCTGAGGATGTGTAGTTTGTCTGCACCTATGTGCCTTTAAGCCAGGTTTATGGCCACCCTGTGAATGTTTCCTAGGGTTTTCTTAGACCAAGAATACTCAAAGGTGCTTTGGCCAGTCCTTTCCTCCGAAACACAGCCTCACAGCACCTGGGTTTCCCTGGTGGTTTCCCATCCAAGCCCTAACTGGGGCTGATCCTGCTTAGCATCCAAGATCAGATGGGATCTGGTGCCACATCTTTGTGCGCTTCCAAGCTGATGGCTGACTTAATGCGACCCCATTAATTTCATAGCCTACCTGGCACAGCGGGTGGCACAGTGCGGCGCAGGGCTGTCACGGTGGCCATTGCGATCTCCTCGGCGCTGTATTTGGTGGGGCAAGCATGGCCAGGGGTCACCATGTTGGGCTTGAGCAGAGTCCCTTCCAGGTAGACGTGGTGGTCGCTCAGGGCCTTGTAGACAGCAGCCAACACCTGGAAAACAAAACACAGGGAGCCTGAGATGAGGAGACAGTACCTCAAAGTTTAAAAGGGTCCAAGAAAGTGGCACCACCGAGAATTAATCGCAAAACCAGGACCGTTTGGGGGCATGTCCATTTCCACCTCCTTCGAAGCCCTTACCTTTTCGGTCACATACTGGCAACGCTTCAAGTCGTGGTCTCCATCCGGGAGGATCTCTGGCTCTACAATGGGCACAATGCCATTCTGTGGCAGAAAGGACAAAATGAGCATTTAGAAGAAGACGGTGGCATGTACCAGGGACCTCCTAGCAGACCAAATTTGGCCAAGATGGGATGTCCTCACCTGCTGGCAGATGCTGGCATAGCGTGCCAAGACATTGGCATTCTCCATGATGGCCAGGGAAGACGGCGTGTGCTCCGAAATCTTCAGGACGCAGCGCCACTTGGCAAAGTCGGCCCCGTCCTTCTTGTACTGGGCACAACGCTCCGAGAGCCCATCCAGACCTGGCAGAGAGAAGAGAGGGAGGAAGCACAAAGGTGTAGTGGAAACTGGGCTCTACAGTACCAGTTTTGGCGGTTTGTAGTCTGGGCTAGTAGAGTCTGGCCTGCAAAGTCCCAGTTTTGCTGGGTTGTGAGTCTGGGCTAGTGGAGTCTGGGCTCCAGAGTCCTAGTTTTGGGGTTTTCTTTTCATTTGCAGGTACAGCGGTATCGTCTGCCACCTGCGTGCCATGCACCAGACCTCCATAGCTATGGTTGCAATCCTTGGGCATAGTTGTAATCCTCCAACCGTCATACCTTGGGTGGTGGTTTCTCCATCGGTCCCAGCAAGGGGCACAACTCCTTTGTCCACCTACGAAGGAAGGAAGCACAGCTCCACTGAGGCAACAACACCCATGATCCACTGGGGACAACACCACCTCCTTTCCTGGCCAGCAAAGCCCCCTCCTCAAAGTCCACAGGGCATCTCAAAAGTCTGTGGCTCTTGGCAAGGAGGCAAATGGCTAATGCCAAGGAACTGGGTACATTTCTTAACTTAACCCTAACCCTTCCCTCAATTGTAGTGCCCCCTTTGCAAGGGGATTCTGGGCATTCCTGTCCAAAAAATAAAAGGAGACTGTTTCCCAGCCATGCATGCACCCAACTACATTTATGTTCCCACCCGTCGTACCTTGATGCCGACCACAATGTCCTTCTCTTTGATCATGTCGACGAAGGGGGTGCCATCATCCGCCTTCTGGTACATGGTTTCGTGGAAGAAGATGACGCCCCCGATGCAGCTCTTGATCCGGCTGTCGGCGCTGAAGAGGATCTGGCGGTAGAGGCGGCGGTTCTCCTCCGTATTGTCCACCCCGATCTGGTTCAGGCGCTTGGCCATGCTTCCTATGAGAGACGGAAGGAGAGGCTGGGCTCGGAAAGGTGTTATGGGATCCCCCATTTGGACACACCCCACAACACCTTTCTGAGCCCCAGTTCCCACCTCTAAAAGGGGTCCATTTCTTGGGCAAACCCCATGATATGTTTATTTTGCTAGAAAGGAAGAAGCTGGTGGCATTTAAGAAAGAACTGCAAGAAAAAAGAGGGGCACATGCAAGAAAGAACTGCAAGGAAGAAGCTGGAAACATGCAAGGAAAAAGCATACTCCTATTATCAGAACGATAAGTCAATGTAAATTACTATTGTCTATAATGAGACATACTCATTCAATGTTTAGGGGTTGCTTCTTGTTTTCCTCGGTATCCATACTGTGGATAAACTGTGGTCTTTTGGCTAGGTACTATATACGTGTGTGTGGGTGTGTGTGTGTGTGTGTGTTACTCAGGAGCGGCATATTCTGTTATGCATTCCAAGTGAGAAAGATATTGCATCATGCGCATTGTATATTAAGCAGGTACCAGCACTACTTGTACACCTGCCTTTTCTACATGTCTTATTGCCGCTCTATTACTAGTGTGTTTCATGATATACAACTGTATTTTTACATTGACTAGGAATACGATTACAGGGTAACGTTACACGTCACTCCCTAAATATTGGGACTTACCAACGGACTCATCTGCGGCCAAAATGCCCTTCCCCGGGGCCACGATCCGCTGGGCGATGTCAAACAGCTCTCCCTTTCGCTCCGTCGTGAGCGCTGAGTAATGGAGCGTCATCTTGGCAAACATCTTTTTCCCTCTATAATTTTATTTAAAGGGTTTCTCCTCTGCTTTGCTACTGGAGGAAGGAAAAAAATGCCACTTGTTTCTACCTTAGGCCTTTGGGTTCCCATAAATCGGGGCAGAATAACGTAAACCTCTTGTAACAGCTCTCCTTTTCCTCTCCCTCTTGTCTCAAAAGAAATGGAGATAACGCCCTTCAGAAATTACAACCCGTGTCCCCTTTTCCAGGCGGACAAGAGGTGGGCGGAAGCCGCGTACACAAAACACACTCTTGCCCATGCTCAGAGGCACACTTTGCTTTTCGCATTCACCCCCAGAGAGAGAGAGAGAGAGAGACCCGTCATTCATCTCCATGCCCAGGTTCGTGCCACCCTCCCTGCCCAAAATCCCTGGATTCCTCTCCTACCGACGGAGGCAAATTATGTAAGGCAGGGTGGGCGTACTTGCAAAAGCCGCCATGGACACGTGTCTGGCCCTGTGGCACAATCCCAGGCAGATGGCACAGAGGCACGTGGGCACCCCCCCCCATGGCCTGATTGCCAGCTAGACATGAGGATTATGTACCCAGCAAAGCTCACAACAACAGAGCTGCCCAACCCTCCTCCATCCTTTCAGTCTTTTTGTCTTATCCGAATGTTCCCATTGTTTTGATCAGTTGCAAAAACCACCACCCCCCCTAATCTGCCATCCTTCCAGGTGGGTCAGACTACAAACCCCATCATCCAGCTTTAAACAGGAGGTGATAGTTGTAGTTTACCCACCTGGAAGGTGCGGGATGGATGCTGGCTTCAATGGGTTCAATGTCTATTATATATTCCCTTCTTTGTGCCGGAGAAAGACGCGACTCAAATATAACAATATCTGCAATAATAATTGCAGCAAGTGTGGAAAAATTGAGATAGAAATAAAGAGAATCATAAAAACCTGGAAAGGTTGAGTGCCCAACTGGCATGGCATGTGGGCATCTGGGATTACCATCCATGGCTGGCGTCTTGGATTATTGATTGCTATGGGCAGTCAGGCCCCACTGGTTCATCTCTCAAGGAGTGCCCATGGTACGCTGGCATTGCGACTGGCACCTCAAATTGGGCAAAATATTCTGTCTGAAGTTACCCCTCCCCTGTGCCAGCCAGTGGTTCAAAATGGTGTCCCGAGAGGGTGACCATAATCTTCCCTTCTCCTTGACCGATCTGTCTTTTGCCCCTTCCAGGTGCCAATGTGGCATCTCCATCCCCCACCATGATTGTGGCCTCCATGCCAGTCCTGGGAGCATGTTCTTTACCATCCCAGCCCTGTTTCCAGATGGCACCTTGAGCTGTCTGTCTTTCTCTCCATTCGTTTTCCATGTCTGAGCAAGATGGCCACTTTCCATGTCGCCACAAAATGGCCACCAGAGTTTCATACCCACTTGCCATAAAGAACTCAGGCCAAAATCTCTCTCTGGTGATGCCCAGATGCCAAGCTGTGATGCTCCAAGGTGCAGGAGGGGAAAGTTTAATACCCAAATATCTGTTTGGGCCTGTGCGTAGCAATAGGATATAATGGAAAATACACAATTTAGTGAGTTTTTTAGTTGGCATCTTGGAGAAGTCAGGGGCACAGAACAACTGGCGAAGCAAAATGGTGGGCATGATTGGCAAAGGAATAAGGTGGCTATGGCTACCTCTTTCAAAGATGATCCTCCCTCCTTCCCTCCACAAAAACTGTGCCAAGAGACTTGGGTTTCTGACTTATGTGCCAAGAAACAGCCAGTCCTCAAGCGGGCAGAATAGGAATAAATGCACTTGTTTCCCTTCCAAAGAACGCAAAGAAACCACCAAGTTGAAGAAAAGAGGGGGGTATAAAAATGGCACCAAAAGCAGCTCAATCCAGCCTTGGCAAGTGCCAAGAGCTTGCCCTCAATTCCATCCAGAAAAAAGAAGGTGCTTGTGCCAATGAACTCATAGAGACCCCAAAAAGACCCCAATTTGGGGTGGGATGGGGGGAAACAGCCTTGGTTGGCAATGCCAACTTGGCAAGGCCTAGCTTGGCAGGAAGGGAAGATTGCTTTTATTCAGCTTTTTGAGATTCAATTGTAAAAAAATAAATAATGCTAGAAGAGAGGAGAGAAAAATCATTTCTTAAAAAGGGACTTCAGAGCTGGCAAACTGAGGCATGCACATCTGTGAGTGTTACCATCCTCCAGACCTGGCACACTTTGTTTTTCCTTGGCAGCAATGAGAGAGTGCCTCTGAGCATCCACAGAGGGCAGGGCACTGCTTTGGAGATGGAGAGGGAACCTGAAGAATTCAATGGCGAGGGAGCCCCAAATCCTATTCCTTCCAGGTTGGCAGTGCCAAGGGCACCCAGAAAGGTGGGCACCTGTGCCAAGGCAGCCCCTAGAGACCCACAACAGACCCCTAATTCTGGGAGGAAGGGAGAGAAGGAAAGGAACTGAAGCTGAGGAACTGAATAGGGAAGGAGCCCCAAATCCTATCCCTCCCAGGATGGCACCTGTGCCAAGGCAGACCCGCAACAGACCCCTAAGTCACAGAGAAGGAAAGTAGGGCAACTGAGAAAGTCAATGGGGAGGGATCCCCAATTCCCATTCCTCCCAAAGCATCCAGAGAAGGGGCCACCTGTGCCATGGCGGAAACACCAGGGACCCCTAATTTTTTGGGGGGGGGAATATACTAAAACAAATGACAGGACTTGCCCAGAGGAAACCATACTGGCCCATAGGGATCCATTGGAGAATACCTGCCCATAGGGAACCATTGGAGATGCTTCCTATGTTTTTCTATGGATAAGTAAATCCCAATGCTTCCCTATGGGCAAGTTATTCCCTATGATTCTCTATGGGCAAGTATTCCCATAGGGAACCATTGGAGATGCTTCCTATCTTTTTCTATGGGCAAGTGTTCCTCAATGTATCTCTATGGGCAAGGATTCTCCAGTGTTTCTCTATGGGCAAGTGCAGTCATTGGCTTTAGTATTTGGAGATGGAGAGGGAATCTGAGCCATTCAATGGGGAGGGAGCCCCAAATCCTATCCCTGCCAGGCTGGCATTGCCAAGAGGGTGCCCCAATTCCAACCATAGAAAGGGGCCCCTTGTGCCAAGGGACTAGGCAGACCCACCAGGGACCCTCCAATTTTGGGGGGAGAGGAGGAGGGAAGAAAAGCAGCCCCTGGGTTTCCCTGGGAGAGGAGATGGGGGACCCCTCTTTTTGGGGGGCAGACCCCTTCCAGGGCTGGCATGCAAAGAGAAAGAGGGCCAGTGGCCCGATCCTTGCCACCCTGGGCCCGATCCTGGCCCCTCTTCTTACCTCCTTACCTTCCTTTCTTTCTGCTGCTGCTTCTCTTCCAAAGGCTTCTGGCTCTGGATGCCGCAGAGCTACGTGACTCTGGAGGGATGGGGAGGGGAGGGGCTAATTAGGATATACCACGCCCCTCCTCCCTTGCCCCGCCCCCTTTGGCCCCCTCCCACCAAGAAACCTGGACTGACCAAAGATGCAAATTTTCTGCACTTAATTCCCAGGCCATTCCTTTGCTGCTGAGGGTTTGCCCTTGCAGCCCCTGAGCATGTGCAGAGTGCCAGCTGCACCTGGTTGCAAGGCTCTCCTTCCTAGATTTAACATTGCAACCAGGTGCAAAAAGGGATGCTTGGATGGAAGAAGGAACAGATGCCTCTCCTGTGCAAATCCTGGGCTTGCCTCCTCCCAAAATTCAATGCAGACAAATGCAAAAATGTCGCATGCATGCCGCCAAACTAAAAAATGCACAACCCTAGGATGGGGGGATACTGGGCTCGGCAGTACTACTTCCTCAGATGCATCAGGAGCCAGAAGTGTGACGCTGCGGCAGCAAAGGCAAAGGCGATCACAGTTTGCATTCGCAGAAGCGTCAAACTTTGCCATTCGACCTTCTTTGCTGAAAAAACATGCACTCTGCACATGCCTAGGGAAACTGCATCCATCCCAGCCAGAAGTCTTACAACAGAATTGATGCTGTACTATTGATGCTGGCACCAAATGAGTTCCTACCATTGCCTTCCTCCGAGGCTGAGAGAGTGTGACTTGGACATTCTAAACCTCTGGACACTTCAGGGTCTTGTCTGCTAAGTTATCCTTCCTCGTCTTCGTCCAATTACTGGACCACAGCCTCCCTTCGGATGGAGGATGGTGCCATGGTCCCAAAGAAATCCTCTGCGGTCATCACTAACCCTTTCCATTTCAGCCGGCGGAGATAATAAGCCAGTCAGAGATGTCCGAAAAGTCTTGGAGGAGCCTCACGTCGGACACGTCGCAATAGTCCGACCCGAAGGTCATGGAGGGCCATAGATAAATCCAGCCAGGTGATCTCCTTCATCCAAGAGGATGAAGACTTAAACTGGGGGGCAAACACCACCTGGCACACTTTGTTTTTCCTTGGCAGCAGTGAGAGAGTACCTCTGAGCATGCACAGAGGGCAGGGCCCTGTGCCACCCACCCACCAATGCAAAAATGTCCCAACATACAAATGCATAAATGAACCAGTATATAAATGCACCATGCATAAATATTTAAATGCACAAATTCATAAATGCACAAGTACATAAGCGAACCAATGCAGGATGCACAAATATATAAATGTGCAAATGCATAAATATATAAATGTATCATGAAGAAACGCACCAGCCAGAGCTCCACAACTATGAAAACTGCATCCTATTCCTGCTGCACCCCCCAAACTGACTCCCTCCCCCAAGAAAAGCCTCCATCTTGGGCAAGATCAGGTTCCAGGCAAGTTTGGCCTCGTCCGGTCTGTTATTAAATCCATGCGCCGCCAGTCCCATGCATTATGCATGAAAAGGGCGGAATGGGGCCTATCAGATGCCATGCAGGCAAGCGCCAGCTGGGATGATGCAGCAACAAAGAGCCATCAAGGCTCTTTTAGGGCAAAAATAAACCCCTTTTTGCAAGATATTCCATGTGCACTCTGCAAACAGCTCCAGCGCATTAGAGGATGTGGGGTTATTTTTACTAAGTGACGTTTTTGAAGGCTTTTGGGTTGCACAGAGCTACATTTTTGTGGCAAGGCTTGGCTAAAGAAGAGCTCTGCGAAATTGCAAAGGAAATTTGGCCTTTTAAAGGGGTTTCTCTATGAAGTTTTATATCCACACTGTAGAATTCCCTGCCACCGGAAAGCTGGCCCTGAGCTTTCTCCGTGCAATAAAAAGTGATCAGGTTGGCATGGAGAGCAGCCTTGGTTTTGGCATCCAGCCTCTGCTTAAAGACCTCCAAAATGGTGGACTCGGGTAAACGCTGAGGCAGAGTAATCCACCGTCAAACAGCAATTAATAATAATAAAGCATTTAATAATAATAATAATGACGCTGCAACAGCGGCTTGGGAACAGCTGGTGATTCAGCTTTTCAAGGCTCCTGCATCCCTTTCCCTCCATCTGACACCTTCCTTTTTAGCATCTCTTGCTTCCACATGGAGTGCATAACCCATCGCCCCCGGCTTGTTCCATTCAGGTCCTCCGCCTGCTTTTCCTCCCCTGAGAAGAGAGGCCTCTCCTCTCCTGCCCTTCAGCGTCCTCCTTTCCGGATGACCTAGCTTTTTGTTTTCCCCCTCCGTCCTCTCCTCCCTCCCCACTCTGCCCTACATTTCCTACCGCTGTCATCCCCTCGAATCCGCATCCCTGTTCAGAGTCGTCTCCTTCTCTCTCGGCGCAGAGGCGCACCTGTATCCCGCTTCACTCCAGGCATTCAGACCCTTTCCCCGAATCTGCAATTTCTGAAATTACTTTTCCACCTGTTTCCCTGTTTTCACCCCAAAAAAAGTGATGGGGAAAAAAGGCCTTCAGCATCTCTAGTCTGGGAGGAAGATGTCTAAGACTGGTCCACCCAGATGTTGTTGGACTGAAAGACCCAGCAGTCTTGGGGATGATGAGGATCACAGCTTGGCGGAGCTTGGAAAGCGTTGCATTTGGTGGAAGTGGGACGCTGGGTTACGCCAAACTTGGTTCGGAGTGGAGCCTAAATATGCTAAAGGCAGCACCAGATAATGTTTTTTGATTGTGGGAGCTAAGCAGGGTCGGCCCTGGTTAGTCCTTGGATGGGAGATCACCAAGGAATACTGGGCACCAGAAGCTCTATTGCAGAGGAAGGAACTGGTCTCCCTTGCCTAAGAAAACCCCACCAAATTCATCGGGGCCATAATTCAGGAGGCAAACAGGACACAAACAGGAGGCAGCCAGGTTTTGCAAGACAAAACCAACATGGATATTTTACTTTACATATATACAGAAAGGATGCAGCAGAGAAAAGGGGTCCTCTCTGTCGCCCACAAAAGGACCACTGGATCTCCCAAGGGCTTTTCAGGGGAGTAGTTCGAGGAGACGACGCACCTCGGAGGCAGCGGAGAGGTCCTGGGGCAAAGTGGATAACACCTGCGGGGAAAAGCGAGGGGTCAGAAGATGCAAGCCTACCCTATAGATGCCCAATGGACCCCCAAGTGGGCCCTCCTTCCCAGAAACTCACCTCCTTCACCTCCATCGCAGTCTTTTCATGCTTCTTCAGGGCTTGTTTCGCTTGGTGCAGCTGGCTTTCGAGGAGCCTCACCTGGAGACCATAGAGGGAGAAATGGAAGTCAAATGGAGATGGAGGAGGACATTTTGTTGTCAGAGGTCGATCTTAACCAAGGAGGGGGTTATGGACCTCTGGAGGGTCTGTAAAACGGGTGGGAAAGGGGATTTCCGAACTCTCGGAAGGATCCGCTCCTGCGCCAACACACATACGCACAACGCCCCTGCAAGGCATGTCTCTCACCTGGCCCTGGTACTTGCTCTGCAGCTCCACGCGTTCGTCGTCCTTCTGCAAAAGGAGGTCCCTCAATTTCCCCACCTGAAAGAGGACCGCAAAGAGACGGTTACTATTATTATTATTATTATTATTATTATTAAAATGGCAATTGCCATCGTCTTTACACTTTGGTATCCTTGCCTGGAGTTTGGTTCCGGGAGACCTCCCTCCCTTTGGACGCCAAAACCTGTGGATGCTCAAATCCCATTAAACGCAATGGTCTCCTTTATAACAAAAAATGGCAAAATCTACAGTGCCATATAAATAAATAAATAAATAAATAAATAAATAATAATATCAGGGTTTGCTTGCTGAAGTTTAGATTTTTGGGATCCATGGATTCAAATGGTTGAATCTGTGGGTAAAAAGAAAACCCACAGATACGGAGGGCTGACTGTATCCAAAGGCTGCCCTTTCTGCAAGGTTGGCGTTCCAAGAGTTGTACAAATTCACAATATTATGCATGCCAACTGTGAGACGCGGGCGCCGCCATGCCCACCTTACCTCTTGCCGCAGCCAGATTTTCCCCCGGGTCTCATCTTCCTCCGATGGTTTTGTTGCCCGCAATTCTTGCCAAAGTGTGGCCACCTCCGTCTCTGACTTCTGGAGGCCGTATTTTAACTGGGAGACCTCCTCTTTCAGTAGCTGGGATTTTGAGGGAGGAAGGAAAAGGAGAGAGAAAGGGTCAGACTTGGAAAGGGATCCCTTAAGGTCATCTATCTTAGCCCCTTTTCCAGCCAAGTATAGGGAAAATCTTGCCCCGAAACTGAAAATACACACTCAAATGACAACCGCAGCAAATCCAACACGAAGCATAAACTATATGCAGCACTATATAAATAAAGCATACTAATAATAATAATAATAATAATAATAATATATCGTAACGACAAACAAGACGAAGAGGAAACAAACCAGCAAACCAGGAACAACATTTCTAAAAATGCTCACAGCAGTAAATGACTTCCTAACCTTTGCATTTAGTTTCTTTTAGTGTCAAAAGGTAAGTGTCTCTGGATCTTAAATATGAAGATCAAAGATACAAGCTGTTGCTCATTTATGACATTAATGTATATATTCTATTATTTCCCCGGTTCCATAATTCGAAATTTTGAGTTTATGAACGCCAACAAAAGCAGACTCTGCTACCCAGAGTTTGAGTTCAGCTGGGATGAGCTTAAGAAGATAGATAGATAGATAGATAGATAGGTAGGTAGGTAGGTAGGTAGGTAGATAGATAGATAGAGATAAATTACATCCCTGGACACACGCGGGTCGCCCCACGGAGACCTACCGCAACCTCCCGGCTCTGGTCACTAAACATCCGAAGCCTCTCCTCCTGCTGCCGCATCAATTTCTGCAGGTCCTTTTCGTTCTTTGAGAGAAATTTGAGACAGAAAGAGAGGGGGGATTAATGGTAGCTTTTCCGAAAGGGATTTGGGGCCCCCCCCCCCAAAGGCACGCAGGCCCTTGTGAGCGAGGATACGGAGGAAAAGCCAAAGCCTCGCTAAGTTGCTAGTCCCTGGGATAATGCTGCAAAGAGAAAGACTGAGATTGCAAAGCCCATCTCTTCCTCTGCAAGCACTACAGTCGCCCTGCGGGTGCAAAAGGATGCCAAGAGAAAGATTTCAAAGCTCATCCCTTCCTCTGCAAGCACTACAGTTGCCCTGCGGGTGCAAAAGGATGCCAAGAGAAAGATTTCAAAGCTCATC
>NC_056532.1:6035711-6055249 GCF_019175285.1 Sceloporus undulatus | reverse complement strand
TCTTCCTCTGCAAGCACTACAGTTGCCCTGCGGGTGCAAAAGAATGCCAAGAGAAAGATTGCAAAGCCCATCTCTTCCTCTGCAAGCACTAGAGTCACCCTGTGGGTGCAAAAGAAATCCCTTGCAACCAATAGACAGATTAAACCTGGGGGGAGGAATGTATGACCCCCCCAAGTATTTGTTGAACTACAGTGCCCATCGTCCCTTGACACTGACCAAGCTGGTTGGGGGCTGATGGGAGCTGCAGTCCAATGACCCTGCTATTCCTGTCTTGCCATTAAAGGCTAGAAAGGGGATACACACACACACAAACCTATGTGCCCACGCTTGGTACATTTACCACTTAACCGCTATTTAAACTCTTACCAAATATTAATAAATGTGTGGTTATTTAAATCCTAGGACTATTACAAATTATTAACAAAGGTATGTCTATTTAAACCCTGGAAGTATTACCAAGTGTTAATAAAGACAGGGCAATGTCAACCCTGCAACTCCCAGAGCCTGGCCATGCCAGCTTGGGGATGCTGGGCACTACAGTGCAAAAGCTGGGACTTTCCCAACAACCCCACGAACGGCTGCAAAAAGGAGGCTCTTCTCTGGGGGCAAAGAAGCTGGCACTGAGAAAGAGGGAGGTCAGTTGTTCCTCCGTGGCACAGAACCGTGGCACAGGTCCCGGGTGACACAGCAGTGCCCCAGATCCGCCGGGCCCCGAGGCCCCGACCCGACCCAGATCCAGCCCTTCCCAGCTCACCTGCATCCGCATGTGGAGGGCCTTATTCAGTTTGGCAAGGTTGGCGCTGCCAGCCTCTCTCTCCAACTGCAGTTGATGCTCTGAGTCCTCAAGGTTCTGCTTCTGCTGTAAACTGTTCCAGCAGGAAAAGGAAGGAAGGAAAAAGGGAGAAAAGGAAAGTAGAAGCAATGAAAGAAAGTGGGTTTGGCAAACGTTTTAGAGACCAAGTGCCCAAACAGCAGCCAAAAGCCCAGTGCCATGTCCCTCTGGCTTTCTAGTAACAAACTCTGGCAAACTCTGTGCTGGGGTGACAACATGTGTGCCCACAGAAAGGGCTCTGAGTGCCACCTCTGGCACTCGTGCCACAGGTTCTCCACCACTGGTCAGCGCATAGGGCCCCACACTCTGCTCCGCTGCCCTCCCACCGCAGCAGTTCAAAGACTGACTGCTTTCAGGGAAGTCTAAAGCACAGCTGCCCGTTGTTCCAGAGAGAAGAGCAGGTTCTCACATTTCTGCTTCCAGGCGCTGGGCTTCCTCCATCACGGCCTCTTGGCGCTGTGAGATCAGGTGGCGTAGACGAGTCGCGACATCACAGAGGTCCTGGATGCAGGTGCAAAAGTCCCGATGGACCTCTGCAGTCGTTTCGGGGCAGAAACCAAGGAGTATTTTTCAAAACTGTCCAAATATCTCCAATGTTAAACCACTACCCAGCCGATAACTGCACGAACGTGGGGTTTAATGAGCAAAGAATGCAACAATGCAACTGAAATGTTCCTAAAATGAATGGGTAAGAATGGCGAGAAGCGCCAGACCCCAGGGGTGGGGGAAGAGCTGGGTTCTAATCCTCTCCCATGCGCTAACCTTGTTTGGATCTCCTCCTTCAGTAATAAAAGCTTGGAGAGGAGGCAGACAGGTCCAACCTACCTTGCATGGCTGTTGTACAAATAAGAAGGTGGATAGCCCCAGCTGGGTTGTGTAGTGGCTACAGCACCGGAGGAGGCATTGAGAGATCTAGAACTGGAGTGGGCACTGAGAGACCTAGGTCTGGAGTGGGCATTGAGAGACCTAGGTCTAGAGTGGGCATTGAGAGACCTAGGTCTGGAGTGGGCATTGAGAGACCTAGGTCTGGAGTGGACATTGAGAGACTTAGAACTGGTCATTGAGAGACCTTGATCTGGAGTGGGCATTGAGAGACCTAGATCTGGAGTGGGCATTGAGAGACCTAGAACTGGAGTGGGCATTGAGAGACCTAAAACTGGGTTCCTGACCCAGGCATGCAAACCTTCCTGGTAGAGAGGCATAAGCGGGGGGCATTTAAACCCTCCCCTTGTGGTACCTTATATTTTGTATTTTTATTCTATGTTGTAATATTGTTAATTGTTTTATTATTGTTTCTGTTGTAATCCACCTTGATTCCTCCGGGAAAAGGCGGAATATAAATAAATAATAATTATTATTATTATTACCTGAAGGCGTGGGCGGCCGCACTGGTGTGGTTTTTGTAAAGGCTGTGGTTTCGCTCAAGAGGCCCGGAGTCCGCAAATCTAAATGGAAAAGCGAGAAAACACCAGAGAAATGGATGCTAGTGCGAATCCTTTCAACTCTGCCTTGTCTGGAATCCCAAAATCTGAAATATTCCCAAATCCAAAGCCTTTTTTCCAGGCGGCTGAGACGGCGGCACCTTCGCTTCCTGAGGGTTCAGGGTACACAAACGTTGCTTCGCGCACAAAATGGTTAAAAGCATGATGGATAACACTACTCTCAGGCTCTGTGTGTAACAAGGTCTATAGGAAACCTAAATGAATATGAATATCTGTGACCCCTTAAACAATGTCTTGGTACCAAAAAGGACCAAAGAACAAAGAGTAAAAAAAAGAAAATCTTGAATGTAAGAGGAAAAAGTCTTGGCCCACCTTTGTCCGCCACGGCCTTCAGGACGCTTTCCACGAAGGAGGAGCGCATGCGGCTCGGAGTGGGACGCCCGGGAGTGTAGAGGAGACTCTTTTGGGCCACATCTGACGCCTGGAAACACAGGTGCAAGGGTTAAAAAGAGGAGAGAGAAATGAAGTTCGGGCCCCTACCTTGCCCTCCTCTCTTCTTCTTCCTTCCCTCTCTCCCTCTTTCATTTCCTTCCCTTCCCTCCTTCCTTCATTTCTTCCATCCTTCTTTCTTCCCTTCCCTCCTTCCTTGTTTCCTTCCTTTCCTCTCTCCCTCTTCCCTTCCCTTCCTTCCCTCCCTCTCTCCCTTTCCTTCCCTTCCCTTTCCTCCTTCCTGTTTCTTCCCTCCTGCTCTCTTCCCTTCCCTTCTTCCTTCTTTCCTTCCATTCCTCTCTCCCTCTCCCTCTTCCCTTCCCTTCCTTCCCTTCCTCTTTCCTTTACTTTCCTCCTTCCTTCCTTTCTTCCGTCCTTCTCTCTTCCCTTCCCTCCGTCCTTCCTTCTCTCCTCCAATATAGGCCTCTCACCTCGCCTCTCATTGCCGCCCGGAGAAAGTCCACCATTTCCAGAAACTGTGAGTGAACCCCCTTCATCTCCAGCAGTGACTGGGAGAACCCCTCCATGCTGACTCTGGTGCTCTGGATCTCTGCTCTGGAGGCAGCCAAATCCGCACGGAGGGCCTCCTGCTCCTGCCTGCGGTTGGAGAGAAGAATCAGGTCCTAAAACACACAACCTCCTGGTGCTACTCATTCATTTAGTTGGTCGGGAGGTGTAGAATCATTAAGAAGGCGGGTGTGACAAAAGAGGAGGCAACACAACGCCGTCCCTGCAAGGTAGAACAGGCTGCAAAGTGAGCTGTTCACTGTGTGTGTTTGTGTGTGTGCCTCCAGGTTACCTGTCGGTATGAGGTTCCATGGCAGTTTCCCATCCCTGTGCCGATCAGGGCTGGACCAGGAGAGGCTAAGGGGTGAGGACAAACTAGCCTTGCAAGGTGGACCGTACTTATCCGTGGACATACTGGAGTGTCCGGTGGGCATCCTTGAGGTCCTCCAGCTGGGTGCTACGCTCCCGCAGAGTGGCCAGCATCCATTTCAGCTCCTCCTCCGTCTCCGCCAGCTGACGGCGCGTGATTTGGGTCTCCTGCTCCATGAACTTTGGGGCGACAAAAAAGCAGAGAAAGGGTTCGGGGGTTAAACTCAGTCCCCCCTCCCCGAGATCCTGTTTATGGCGTGGGTGCACCAAGTACCTCTCGGCAGTCGGAGGCTTCGCGGGCATCTTGCTGGGCAGTGTCGCGCTCCTGTTCCGCCACCGCTTTTTCCTGAGACAACCTGCAAAAAGGAACCCCAAAATAAATACCCTTTCCCCCTGTTTAAAATGCAGAAGGTATTTTGATATAAAAATCAGCACCCCCAAATGAGCATGCAATGGGCATCAAGGAGGTCCCAAATCTCTCACCGCGCCACTGTCTCGTCCAGCTTCCGGATCAAATCCTGCATTTCTGTCAGCTGTTGGGAAAGGCCACCTTTCTCCTGGCGCAGCTCCTCGTTTTCACGCTCAACGACGTTCGCCCGCTGGAGCGCATCCGTCAGGTCTACGGAAGAGAAACTGAGTCACCCATTTCTCCCAAGGACCACATTTTGGAGGGAAGATCCTTGGCCCAGATTCAGGAGCAATGAAGGCAATCCTTGCTTCCTTCTTTTCAAGGCACTATAACCCCTTTATCAATTAATCTCGCAGTCATAGTCATTTATGAACTTTCCAAATGCATACTTTAAGCAGTAGGCATACTAAATCTGCAAAACCAGCAGATGTCTGACCTCTTTCCAGGGAGTCCTTGGCTTCGGTCAGTTGGTCCATGCGTCTCAAGGCCTCCAGGAGCTCCAGCGTCCGCTCCTCCAGCTTCCGGCAGACCTGCAGGAGACAAAGATGGCCGGAAAGGAACAAATTGGAAAGCTGTGCCCACTGCAACACTTGGCTGCAGATCTCCCTCGGAGTATTCCTCCCACTTTGCCGAATCCTGAACAATGCAAATCCTCCCGCTCCTTGCAGGATACAAATGTGGCACAACTCTGAAGCACAGGATAACCAATATCAGAAGTACATTTCGGAAGCCCACTCAGCGCCCTCCAGGAAACGCTCGCTTTTGGGGATGCCAACTTACCTCCTGGTGCTGTGCAACCTCTTCCTGCGCTGCTGCCACTTCCGCTGCCTCCTTCTTGGTGGCAAGGAGGCACTGGGTGACCATGCTGGTGAACCTCTCATTCTGCCAAGAAAAGTCAAAGCCAGGCAGCAATGGGACCTTGGAACGGTTCAGGAAACACCATCCTGAAAATGCCAAGAGCCCAGCACAGAAGGGGTGCCTCGCTTTGGAAACGGACACACATCCTGAAAGCTTTTGGAGACCCAAACCTCCTGGTGCAGATTTCCAATGGGCCGGAAATGGTCCGGGAAATGTGGGCTACTATGGTCCCTGGAAGAGAACAGGTACTTACGTCGTGCCGCATTTGGATCCAACTTTCCCGCAGGGTCATCGCACGGCGGTCCATTTCTTCCTCGGCCCGGTTGTACTCCAGGGAGAGGTCTGACTGTGGAAAGCATGGAAAGATGTGGGGAGGAGAGGTGAAGGGCTTTGCAGACTGGCTCCCCGGTGCATGGGGCCCTTTCCAAGACTCGCCTGGAAGCGGGAAGGCAGCCAGAAATCTGTTACGCTAACCCTACGAGGTGCACTTTGCTCAATGTTGATTATATTTATTTATTGGATTTTGATCTGACAAGGGAGTTTTGGATAGCTGATATCCTACCTTCCTTCTCATAAGCTCCTTATGCTAGAGGTTTGCCCACAACAACCCTGTGAGGCAGGACAGGCAGAAAGAGGCAGGGGAAGACTGGCACCAAGATCATGCAGAGAGTTCCACAGCTGAGGAGGGTAGGATTTGAACCCGGGTCTTGCAAGCTGAATGCCCCGACCTCCCATTTTGTCCACCCACCTACCATGTATCTGTTCGCCTCCTGCAACAGAGTAAGGAGATGCTTCTGGGACTCCAAGCTTTGCTCCAGACACTCGATTCGAGTCCCGGCATGATTCCGGACCGAATCCAGCACCGATTCTGCCTGCAAAAAGTAAGACGGAGAAAACAACAGAAAGGATACTGTCAAGTCCTCTGCTTTCTGAGGATGATGGGACTTGTTACCCAACCCAAACAGGAGGGAACTAGGGGGGTTTAATTCAGCCTGTCCTCTCACCGCTTCCTTGGTCCGTAGGGCTTTCTCCACTTCCTCCTTCATTTTGGCTTGTTCTTGGCCACTTCGCTGGAGTTTGTCTTGGCACAGAGAGAAGAGGTCAGCCAGTTGCTTTTGCTACAGGAAAATAAAAACAAAAGACCATTCATTTTTCTCCTGCGCTGTGGGCTATCCAGGTCTGTGCGCACCTGGACAACAGAGATGTTCTCACCTGTAGTGCAAGAGACCTCCGGTCTTCCTGGATGCGCAGGTAGGAGGCATCCACTGTTTCCAGGAGTGTCCCTGAATCTGACATCCATGTTTTCTGCAGAGAGAGAGTAGTAGAGCAGCACATTTGATGCCAGCCTTGGAGGGCACTAATCCAATAAAGAAAAGCAAATGCCAAACTTAAAGGAACATGATGGGACGTGTGATCCTTGAGACCCCTTCCCTGCAGGTGCAAAGTGTCGTAACCACGTCCCGTTGCATTCCCGGTACCCACCATTTCTCCTTTGGCGATGGCCAGCCGTTGGGCCAGGTCCTTCTCGCTCTCCCGGCTCCGAAGGAGGGCCTGGTACCGACCCCTCAGCTCTTCATAGAGATGGTGGTATAGCTGTTCCTCCTGGGGAAAAGAGCCAACACACTAAGGATAAGCAAGCCCAGCATCCACAGCAAAAGGAACAGGGAGGAAACTCCAGGGCGGGCCCGAGTTCCAGGGATGCAAAGGTTTGACTCGCTTTAACTGCCGGGGCTCAGTGCTATGCAATTCTGGAAAATATGGTTTTGTGAGATATTTAGCCTTCTCTGTCAGAGAGCTCTAGTGCCACAACAAACTGCAGTTCCCAGGATTCCATAGCCTGGACCCACAGCAGTTAAAGCCTTGTGAGACGGGATTATTTCTACAGTGCAGATGCAGCCGTGGGCATACAAACTTGGTTACCCCAAAATGTTGCATCTCTTTTTTTGCTTTTAAGTCCATCCTCTGGCCCCATTCCTGGAAAGCACTTCCTTCAAACCCAATGAGGAGCAGAACAGTGGTGCAACACGATCTTAAGACCACTGCTTACCTCTTTGGGATCGGAAATTGGCGTCTGGGTGCCCGCGTCTCTCTGGCCAGCCAGGTGCGTCGGGGCAGCCGATGGCTGAAAATCCTGGCATGCCCGCATCTGGTGGGAAAGGGCTTCCATGATGATGAGGGTACTCTCCAGGCGACCCTCCAGTTCAGACCTCGAGAGCCCACGCAGCTCGTCCCGGGAACAACTAGGCAAGACAAGATGGCACCTTAGCGCTGGCTCATTTACCCATAATCCCCCCTTCCCCACTCACTGAACTGATTAGTCTTTCCTAATTACAGGTTGAGTCTCTCATAGGGACACCTTTTTTCCCTGATGCTCGCATGTGCACAAACTTTTGTTTTATGCACTAAATTATTTCACAATGTTGCGTATAAAATCACAGTCATGTTATGTGAATAAAGGTATCTAAGGAACATAAATGAGTTTCGTGTTTGGACTTGGGTCCCATTTGGAGTATGTTTGGGACTCTGGAGAAAAGAGACTCAGCCTGTAACAATAATAATAGTAATAATAATAATATTTGAAGGGACAGTGGGAAGGAGAGGTAGAGGCCCATGCCAAACCAAGCACCCAAAATCTCTCACTTCCCCTCCGGAGCCTAGCTTACCGCCAGAGAAGAGAGTCAGTCTCCGCTGTGTTGTCTTTGGTCGCAGCCTTCTCTGCAGGGGAGGTGTTCACTCCAACACCCAGAAGGCTGGGAGGGGTCATCCAGGTGGCTATCGAGGCCACGGAGACAGGGTTGGTCCTGGTGCCCTTATGTGTCTGCAGAACCACAGAACTCATCACTTCCAACCCGGATGCCAAGATATGCGAGGGGGTTGCCCAGATCTTGGTGGATGCCCCAGGGCCAGCGATAGTGTAGTCGCTTGTCCCTGGCTTGCAAGAAGGATCCCTTTCTTCCATGGAGCCGTCCGCTTCTTTGACCTCCAGCAAGCTCAGGGGGGATGTCCATGCACTGTGGCACTGGCAGCCGAGAAGGCACAAGGCAGGAGTGGTGACCTCCGTGGCGGTGCCCTCGCCAGCTTCTGAGTTCATAGGAGACAGCGAGGCTGCTGCAGAAGCCATGGCGAAAGGAGTACTAGGATTTTGTTTCTGTAAGATGGAGGCTCCTGGACCAATCTCTGGGACATTTGGAGGAGGAGGAGGAGACACCTTGGCATCTATGAAAGGGACGTCTGTGCCCTCTTCTAGTTCCAGAATGGAAGCCGTCTCCTCCTTCAAGGGGTTCCTACAAATCTCTAAGAGCTCAGACTTGGATTCAGATATTTCCGGAAATGCCACAGAGACGGTGGTACATTTGTCCCGTTGCACTATGAGGGTTTCTTCCTCCTTGGAAGTGCCACTGCCAACCTCTGTAGGGGTTGCTGCCAATGCCAAAGAGAGCAAAGTGTCGGTACACTCTTCTGGCCGAAAATCGGAAAACTTGGCCATGATGGTGCCAGCCTCTGGGACATTTGGAGAGGAGACCCTGAGCTCTGCGGAAGCCATGGAGATGGCAGCACTCACACCCGTATCCAAGAGGGGTGCTTTTTCTTCGGTGTGGACACTTGTGCCAACCTCAGAAGGGTTTATAGGAGACATCCAAACAGAGGCAGAAGCCGTGGAGACAGGGCTGCTGGTGCCAGACTCATCCTGTTGCAAACTGGAGGCGTCCTCCATGACGTTCCCACCAACCTCCTGGAGTTTAGAGAGAGATTTGAAGGATGTTGGCGATGCCACTGAGACAGGGAGACCGGTAAACGTGTCCGGCTGGAAGATGGGCACTTCCTCCGCCAATAAAGTGCTCTCACCAGCCACAGAAACCTTTGAGGGAAACGTTGAGACTGCCACACTGGTGAGAGAGATTGGGGTACTGGTATGCGCGCCCTGCGTCGAGACGGCAGTTTGTTCTGCCCTGTTCATGCCAACATCCAGGCTGGCATGAAATAACAAGGGCCCCATGGAGGCTGAGAAAAACGGAGTGGCACCAGCACCCTGCAAGATGGGAGTTTTCACCTCGAAAGGTGGACTCCCATAGGTTCCTACAAGAGTTGGCGTCTGGACAGCCACAGGGGTTTGGGCATTCAGACGAGAAGAAGGGCGAGGGAGGCTTCGACGGAGGTTTTCGAGGACCGGAGAGCCAGGGAGGATCTCCTCCAGCCAGTCCAAGGGGGCTGCCCACGTTATGGCACCGATGGGCACCGAATCTGGGCAACCTTCGCCTCCAGAAGATGAAGGCACAGCATCCTGCAATGAGACATTTTGTAAGTTACCTTTGGCGGATAGGCAGCGTTGCGCTTTTTAAAAACGCAATAAATGTGTAAACCGACAGCGCTATATAAATATACTACACTGAGCAGCCTTAAGCGCTTTACAACCACCAGCTATTTGCTCCTATAAACGTTGCATCCTCATTTCGGAGAAGGGAGACTCACCCTGACCTTTATTCATAGCCGACATACATTTACATGATGGGACTTGTAGTCCGACACCAAAGGAGGACTTCCAGTTGTGATTGTATTTTGAGTGCAAAGCCTCGGTAAAGTGACCTTTTAGGGGGTAACAATTCCCCACATCCCCCGGTCAGCATTTTGGGGGAATTGACACCCAAAATGTGTCTAAATTCATAACTGGAATGGAATTGCCATTGCTATTATATTTATTCATTGTATTTACTTATATAAAGACCTTGCTTGGAGAGGACAGATCCGGGGCAAGAGACCCATAAGCCTTCCAGGTGGTGATCAACTGCAAATCCCATCATCCCCACCCCAAAAAAGGGAGGGGGGATTTAAAACGAGTGCAGTTGAGCTAAAACACATGCAAATAGAGGAAACAAACCTCAAAACAGAACTACAGTATATATATATATATATATGCACATCTATCTATCTGCATACATATCTAGATCTATACTGTATATGTATATATGCAATTGAAAGCCCATTTTTAATTTAGGGGTGATCCAGTTACCACTCCAACTTTGGGAAGTTACTTTTTCCAGGGCCACTGCCAGCTCCCTCCCCCCCAAAATGCCTTTGCAAAAACAGCACTCACTTCCGGCTGCTCCATGACTTTCCTGCAAGAAGCTCAGATTTGAATGAAACCGCCGCCGCGCGCTGATTGGCCGAGTGACGTCAGCAGAGCCCCCGGTGGGCGTGGCCTTGCCCTGAGAAGGGGCGTGGTTAGTCAGCACGATGAGCCCGCCCCCTTTCCCTTCTTCGTTGCATCTGCATCTGCACTGCGCCGCTTTGCTCTCTCTGTAGGCTGGGCAATCATTGGATTTGTAGTTTGCATTGCATAAATAATAGGCTTTGGGCATTGCCCTGGCTCTCTCCATGCTATGGAGTCCTGGGATTTGTTGTTTGCATTGCATAAATAAAGGGCTTTGATATTTCTTTAGCTGCAATGGCTCTCTCCATGCTATGGAGTCCTGGGATTTGTAGTTTGCACTGCATAAATAATAGGCTTTGGTATTGCTTTAGCTGCAATGGCTCTCTCCATGCTATGGAATCCTGGGATTTGTAGTTTGCATTGAATAGGCTTTGGCCATTGCCCTGGCTCTCTCCATGCTATGGAATCCTGAGATTTGTAGTTTGCATTGAATAGGCTTTGGCCATTGCCCTGGCTCTCTCCATGCTATGGAATCCTGGGATTTGTAGCTTGCATTGCATAAATAATGGGCTTTGGGCATTGCTTTAGCTGCAATGGCTTTCTCCATGCTCTGGAATCCTGGGATTTGTAGTTTGCATTGCATAAATAATGGGCTTGGGTCACTGCTTTAGCTGCCCTGTCTCCTGGCAGGCATGGCACTTAAAGCGGTGCCAAAGTGCTTTAACTCTGCCATGCGGAAGACTGGAAAGGCCTTCCTTGGAGAGGAGCTGCAGTCCTGCATCCCTCTCCAGGTGATGCTGAACTCCAAATCCCATCGTTCCTCAGCATGGGCTGCAATGTTGTATAATGGGGGCTAAGGTTGGAACGGAGAGGTTGGAACATGGCTCCTACAAGTTCACAGTTGGGTGAATTGTATAGAAATATTCGTTTTTGCAAACGCCTCCCTCCAAAAAGGACAGCAGAGCAACCACGCAGCCTTCCCTTCCAAGGTGTTGGGACTGTGCCTCCCATTATCCACCATCCCATTGCTTGGAGATTATGGGAGGTGCATTTCAACCTCTTTGGGAAGTTTTTCAGGTCGGTAAAAGGAAGGATTCAGTACCAAGAGCCAGCGTGGCACCATGGTTTGAGTGTTAGGTTACTAAACCAGAAACTAAAACAGGGTTCGAATCCCTGTTGGCCATGGATCAAGGCTTGTGGCTCTTCCCAAAATGGAGGCTCTCCTTCCTTCCTTGCCTCTGCAACCATCGGACTCAGAAGCTGCAATGCAGGCGCAGAGAGGAACCAGAATCCACCAGAAACCATTAAAAAGAGATTTATTGCTTTGTTTATGAAAAGCACAGAAAGAAAAAGGACAGATGAAGAGGAAGGCGAAGGGGTGACCAGGTGACCATTCTGGCCACAGAGAGGGTCAGTTGTCCAGCCCAGCCTCACCCTAACCATTGGGAAGACTGAGGAGAAGAAGGGTTGGCACTGCTGAGAAAGAGAGAGGGAACGAATAACCTGGAAAAGGAGGAGGGAGAGATAGGAAGACTCAATGTGGAGGACAACACCTGTCTTGTGCCTTGCATTGCATAGCAGAAAGGGAAGGAAAGGAAAGAAAGGAAAAGGAAACAGAAATGGAGAGAGGAAGCAAAGGAAAAAGAAAGAGAAGAGGAAGGAGGGGAGAGGAGAAGAAGGGAAGGAAGGAATAAACACAGGAAAGAAAAGTGAAGGCAAGGAAGGAAGGAAGGAAAAAAAGGAGACAAAAGAGAAAGGAAAGAGGAAAGGAGGGAGGAAAGGAAGAAAAGAATGGAAAAGGAGGGAGGAAGGGAAGTAATGAGAAAGAGGAGAGGAGAGAGGGAGGGAAGGAGGAGAAGGAGAAAAGAAAAAAGGAAGGAATAAGGAGAGGAAAGAAAAGTGAGGAAGGCAAGGAAGGAAGCAAGGAAAAAGGAGACAAAAGTGAAAGGAAAGAGGAAAGGAGGGAAGAAAGGAAGAAAAGAAAAGAAAGAAAAAGGAGGGAAAAGTAAAGAAAATGGAAGGAGGGAGGGAAAGAAAAAGAGAAGGAAGGGAAAAGAGAGAAAAGAAGAGAGAGAAATGGAAGAAAGGGAGGAGAAGTGAGAGAGGAAAGAAGGAAGGAAGGAGAGAAAGGGGAAATGAAAGAGAGAGGGAAGCAATGACGGACCTTCCTTTAGGGTCCCATAGACCAAGATAGGATAAACCCAAGCTTTCCGCTCTCACAGGCCTCTTTGGCAGCTGGGAAGCACTCTCCTTTCCATCTTTCCTTTCCCAGAGATCCTGGAAACCCGGAGGAAGCCGAGGGAGTGAGTTCGAAAGGCCCCTTCCTTGCCCTCTCAGGACCTGAGGATGCCCCTGGCATTGCTTGCATAGTTGGAGAGGGAAGACAGGGGGTTTTGGAAGGGGCAGCCTGAGCAGCCGGAGGGGCCTGTGCTCTGTATCCAGTTGTGTCCCTGAGATCCTCCTCCAGTGCCCAGTTCTCCTAGTCCCGATCCCTGAGTGGCGTCTCCTTGGAGGACCTGCGGAGGACGGAGGAGACGGAGGCGTCGTGGTCCAGGGAGTGCTCACAGTGATTGTCCAGGCTCCGGCCACCCGAGAGGGTCAGCAGCTGGCCTCATCCGGGACAGGGCTGGCTGGAGGGGGCCGAGAGGTCCAGGTCGAAGTCGGAGAAGGCGGCCGAGTCCATGGGGGTCTCCTTGGCCCGCTGCAGCCCCAGGACAAAATCCACTGGCTGCTTGCGCAGGATCTCGGCGTCGAAGGTCATGCCGCGGAAGAAGAGGTGGCTGCGGAAGTGGTGGAGGTAGCGCGGTCGGCGCTGCGGATCTGGGCACAGGAGCTGAGGAAGCGCAAGGAGGAACATGGCATCATTGGTGGATAAGTCAAAACATTAAAATTGAAATATCATCAGCGTAGCAGCAAAATCCTTCCGTATCGGCCAGAGTTTGGTCCAGATGACCCTTGAGGTTCCTTCATCCAAAATATTTCATTGCACCCCAAATATATAAAGAAGGTATTTATTTTGAGTCAGTTCCCCACAAACAATTTTTATTTCCAGATCTGTGGCTTAAAGGAGCCCGACCTTGCAGGGTTGGCATATTGGGACTTTTCAATGTTCAGGGACCATTATGTATCACTTGCCATATTAAGGGTTCCCTTTTGTCTTTGATCTTAGCTCTAAAAATCCTTGCAACAACTAGGAGAAAAAAGCGGATTTTCTCCGCAGGGAATGTATATTGTTCCTGAGCTAATCCTCCCGTTGTGATGCAAAGCATTGTGGGTCCATCTTGGTCCCGTTAAGAGGATTATGGGAGTTGCAGTCTGAGAGCATCTGGAGGGTCGCAAGCCGGGGGCATTTTAAGAGCATCGTTCCCCCAACATTAACCAATCTTTTCTTTAAAAGGGGACAGTAAAATAAAGGTAAAACAGTCCGCCAGCCATTTCTTTGGACACAACCCAAAGCAAAAGAAACCTTTTCGAAAGGGGTTTACCTCACTGAGGAGAAGGCGCAGTCCGAGGCTGAGCGATGGCGGGACGGCGTAATTCGCACTCCTCACGCTTTCCAGCATGGAGATGTGGTCTTTCTCTGGAGGAACCGGGAACTGAGAGTAGGAAAAGAAAAGCGATCAGCTGTAGCAACTACACCTCCCTCTAGACTAGAGACCAGGGTTCAAATCCTGGATCGGCCCTGGAAAAACACACTAGTTGCCCACCCGATGCCAATGGCAACCCACCTCTGAAGAAACTTGCCAAGGAAAACCCAATGATAGGTTTGCCTTGGAGACACCATACGTCGGAAATGAGTTGAAGGCAACAACCACACCAAGCCCTTGGCCTCCCTACAACCGCTTGTGGCTACTCAATACTGACCTTCCCGCTGGCCAAAGCAAAGAGCAGGACTCCCATGGACCACCAGTCGGCAGCGTGGGCATAGGGACCCCCGCCCAGGACTTCTGGGGCTGCCAAGGAAGAAGATGGCACAAAGGGGTCAGGGTCCGGATTACACCAATTTATTTTAAAACCAGTGTACAAGAACGTTGGCTGCGTAGGGATGTGACACCAAGGACGGAGCATGCTGCTCCAGAGACTTAGACTTGCAGCCACATTGCAGGGATAATGCGGTTTGGCACCACTTTGACTCCTGTGGCACAATGCTATGGGATTCTGGGCATCCCACTGCCAAGCCCTACATCTCCCAATGCAAGCCTGACCTCCGGACCCCTTCAAGAGACTCACCCATGTACTGGAGGGTCCCGCAAATGGTGTAGGCGCGTCCTCCGCAAGGCAGGTGGCGGGAAAGGCCAAAATCTGTCAGCTTCAAGTGCCCTGTGGGGAAGGGGAGATATAGTACGGGCGTGGCACCGCAACCGGCACGCGATTTAGGGTTTCCCCTGGTTTGATGTTTGGGCCTCTTGGCGCCTACGATGCCCGTACCTTGTTCGTCCAGGAGTATGTTTTCCATCTGCAAAGAAGAAAGGGGCACAGATGAGGCAAAAACCTGGGCACTCCTTCCCAGGATGCCAACCCAAGGATCACATGTCCCAGCATGCTGCGTAAAGGGGTGGGTCTGAGGGCAATGTATGCGCAATCAGCGAGGTTTGATTTTCCTCCTTGCTACGTTTTGGAAAGTATAAAAATGGGTGGAAATTCTTGCTATCCTCTTGCCCACTTAGGGAACAATTTTGCCACTTTTGGGGAGGAGGATCCTGACCGGGTTTAATCCCAAAAGAGGACTTTTTCTCCCCAACATCCAAACTGGGGAAAGGGCCATTTGGGGAGCCCACACAATTGCCACCAAATCCATTCATTACAAGAATATTGGGTCGCAATGGGGATCCCTTGGGGACCATAAGCCCTTTGAGAGGATGCCCAGCAAAGAAGGCAAACAGTTTCATCCCATAAGGTCTCTTTCTTTCATGCAAACAAGGAGAAAAGGGCAAATCCTTTCCTCCTTTCCCTCTAAACATCCCCAAGGGATGAAAGAAGCCTCGTACCTTGACATCCCGGTGGACGATGCCCAGGTTATGGAGGTAGGCTGCAAAAAGGGACAAAGAATTGAGAGAGGTTAGGGATACATTGGAGAGAAAATTCATTACTCATGCAAGAGTCTTAGGCTGCGTCTATATTGAAGAATTAATACAGTTTAACAGCCATGGCTCAATCCTATGACATCCTGGGATCTGTAGTTTGTTGTGGCACCAGAGCTCTCTGGCAGAGAAGGCTAAATGTCTCAGCAAACTACAAAACTCAGTAAATATCTCCAGGGGTAGCCATGTTGGCCATATAGCAAAGTACAATAACACCCCAAATCAACAAAACGGGGATACCTTTATGCGGTCAACCCAATGCACCAGATATACATTTCTGGGTTTGGTAAAGTACAACATCATCCCAAATCCCACAAGAGTTATACCTTTATGTGGCCAACCCCAATGCACAAGATACACTTAGCACACTGGGTTGCTAAATAAAGGTACATATCACCGTTTTGTGGATTTGGGACCTTATTATATTATACAAAACCCAGAAATCCGCAGCACTAGACCATGGCAGTTAAAGTGATGTCAAACTGCATTAACTCTGCAGTGCAGATGCAGCTTCACTCTCCCCAAACTATTTTATGCAGCATAGTGCGTGAAATGTGCATATCCTTATCACACCAGGAGCATCTGCTGCTACACATGCTCTTGGAAACAAAGCACCAGATGTACTGACATCTTTCGGAATATTCCCCATCTTGCCGCAGGCAGTCCATGCCATCCAGGGGATTCTGGGAAATGTCCTCCCAATCTCTTAAACCTCCCTCCCTGTTTGGGTGCATCGTGGCTCACCTAGCACCAGGACCAACTCCGTCGCAAACAGGCGGACGACGGCTTCGGCGAAGCGCCCCACCGACTTCCAAAGAGTGTGGAGATCCCCGGTGCTGCAGTAGGAACACACTGCAGTGTGCGGTTGTGTTTGTGTGTGCGAGAGAGAGAAAGGTTGGTAGGACATAAACAGAGAGAGAGAGAGTAAAAACCATTGGTGTTGACTCTGGGGATTTTGCATGGAGACTTGCGTTCTCTCCAGCTCCCCGGAGGGCATGCATGCAGAGAGCGCATGGTTCAGCATAGATTGCGGGAGGGAAATGTCTTGATCCTGGTGGATGGAAGGGGGGAGGAAAGGAGTGGAAACATGCTGTTGCCCCTTTACAAAAGATGTGGCTCTTTGGCAAAAGCAGTCACCCCTTTGCAAAACACTGACCCTTTGTAAAGCCTACTGTCCCGTTGCACAAAGCTGTTGCAAAAGCTATTGCCCCTCTGACAACACAGTGTTGTCCCTTTGCACAGGGCACCAGGGAGGGTGCATTAATGCTCTTCCGGGAAGGAGAGGCATTTCATCCCATGCGCCCGTCACATGTGTGGACAGGAGGCCAAAGGCACATGGGTGTCCAGGCGCAGAAAGAGGGTGTTTACGCTACTCCAGCCGCACTTGGCGGGCAGATGGTCACTCACTGATGAAGAGATGGCGCTGGCCTTGCCAGGTGTCTCCCAAGCAGTGGACGAAAGGGTGGCGGACTTGCTTCTGGAGAGCAAAAGAGAGGAAAGGGGTGAGAAAAGGGTCTCCTGGGTAAGGTTTGTTCAGGTTTGGGTTTGCCAATTGCCTTCCTCTGAGGCCGAGAGAGTGTGGCTCTTGCCAGGACTGGCCATCTCCAAAATAAACACACAGCCCTAACCGCGACACACAGCAACCATGCAACATATTGCACCTTGCAGCAATGTGCATGCTGACTTTTAAATGAGCCATTTTGCAAATGTCACGAGGTGCAAGAATGGGAATGCTCCATGTATTGGGGAAGGGTCCCGACCACCACAAAAAAAGTAACTTCCCCAAAACCTGGGACCCACCTGGATGCTGACCTCCTCTTTGCACTGTTTCAGTGTATCCCGGCGTAAAACCTCCACTTTTGGGACCACCTGAAAAAGAAACGCCTTCTGAGAAGCCAGGATCTCACTTTCAGAAGGGAGAGAGCTAGGTGAGGTTGTGTCCGCACTGCAGAAATAATCCAGTTTGATACCGCTTTAACTACCAAGTTATAGAAATCCTGGGATTTGTAGTTTGTTGTGCCACCAGGGCTCTCCGAAGGAGAAGGCTAAACGTCTCACAAAACTGTCGATCCCAGGATTCCCAAGCACTGCGCCAGGGCAGTTAAAGCGGCGTGAAACTGGATTATTTCTGCCGTGTGGATGCTCCTAGAGGACTTACCTTCACTGCAAAGACTTGCTCCTGGCCACAGTCCAAGACTTTTAGCACCGTCCCGAAAGAGCCCTTGGCTACAAATCCCAAAATCTGCCGGGAAAAAGAAAAGACAATGTTCATCATTCATAAAAAAAAAAGAGGGGACTTTTTTGCAGATTGGGGGATAAGGAAAGCACCCACCTTCAGCTGGCGATGCCCGACCGGGGGGCAGACGGGGAACTCGGGCAAGAAAAGGGCGACGCACTGGGGCAGGGTCCGGTCCAGCTGCTCCTTCTCCAGCAACGGGGGCAGCCTTTCGGACGGAGGGGCCTGGACCCCCGTCTTCAGGGGATTTCGGGTCCCCAAAACCCGCTCCAGGCCCAGCAAGGCCCCCCCAACGTTGGAGAGCAGGCTCTTCCAGCTTCGCACCCAGGACCCATCCGGAAGGATGCTGGCAGTGCGGTCCTCAAAGGAAACAGAGGATGGAGATTAGCTTTAAAAGCCTGGAGAAGTTAGTTTAAAAAGCCTTCCACTTTGTTGCATGAAGGTGCAACAAAACCCACAATGCACTCTAGTCACACTTGTCGCACGAAATGCTCCCATGTGTTGCATTAAAGACCACCATGTTTTGCATGCAAATACCTGCATATTTTGCATGCAGCACCTGCATGTTTTGCATTAGATGCCTACTTTTTTTGCATGCAATGCCAACATGTAGGCCTGCCTTGCATGAAATGCCTGCATTTGTTTTGCATGCAACATCTGCAATTTTTTTTGGTCCAGATGCCTGCATTTTTTGCATGCAACATCTACATTTTTAAATGCAACACTGACACGTTTTGCAGGCGTATTTTGCATGAAATCGCAGCAGGTTTTTCATCGAACGCCGCCTTGTTTGGGATGAAACCCCGGCGTGTATTGCACAGAACGCATAGAAATATTTGCATGCAGCTTACATTATAAAGGAACAGTATACTGTATGTATTTACTGATATGCCGCCTTTCTCTCAGATCGGTCTCGGTATCGGACCAGGATCCTACTCCTGGCTCAGCTCCTGGAGCCACGCTCTCTTTCTCTGCCTGGCCTCCCTTGCAGGGTTGTTGCTCTTGCTTGCAATGATTAATTGCAAGCAATTATGATGATGATTATTTTGCAGGGAGGATGCAAGGGGTGTAACCGTTGCCTCCTGAGAGATGCGGAGAAGGTGCGCCAAGGGCAAGGCGCTCTGTGCATGCTCAGGGGATGGGAGGCAAGGGGCCTGATCCTGACGCCGACAGGGCCCGATCCTGGGAAGGATTTCCCCTTCTTTCCTTACCTTGAGCACCGCAGGGGCCTCTCCTTTCCCTTCTTCCTCTTCCTCTTCCTCCTCCTCTTCCTGCTCCTGGCCTTGGGGTTCTCCCTGGGGTCCGCTGCTGTTGGCAGCTCCCATCCTGGCCTCCTCCTAGCCGCGGCTCCTGGCTTCCTCCTCCTCTGCCTCCATCTCTGGCCGATGGCTGCCAGGAATAGTAATCCCCCTTCTTACGTAAAAGGAGCTGCTGCCGCTGCTGCTGCTAATCCTGCTGCTGCTGCTCCTCCTCCTCCTGCATCCGCACCAGGCAATGATGCGCAACAGAGAGCCCTGGGGACCCATAGGCAAATGCAGAGGAACACCCCCCCAGCCTCATTGGCATGCAAGCCACGCCTCTTATGCAAAGCAAGCCTCTACTGAAAACCACATCCTTTAATGCAAAGCAAGGACTCTCAGTGTATTGCAAGCTACGCCCCTTATGCAAAGCAAGAGCTGTCAATTGGAAGCCACACCCTTTATGCAAAGCCTCTACTGAAAACCACACCCCTTATGCAATGCAAGAGCTGTCAATTGGAAGCCACACCCTTTATGCAAAGCCTCTACTGAAAACCATACCCCTTATGCAAAGCAAGAGCTGTCAAATGGAAGCCACCCCTTTTATGCAAAGCAAGAGCTGTCAATTGGAAGCCACGCCCCTTATGCAAAGCCAGAGCTGTCAATTGGAAGCCACGCCCCTTATGCAAAACCAGAGCTGTCAATTGGAAGCCACGCCCCTTATGCAAAGCCAGAGCTGACAGTTGGAAGCCACGCTCCTTATGCAAAGCCAGAGCTGTCAATTCAAAGCCACACCTTTTAAGCAAAGCCTCTACTGAAAACCACACCCCTTATGCAAAGCAAGAGCTGTCAAATGGAAGCCACACCTTTTATGCAAAGCAAGAGCTGTCAAATGGAAGCCACACCTTTTATGCAAAGCAAGAGCTGT